>NW_026924841.1:0-24259 GCF_032062105.1 Saccostrea cuccullata
ATTTTTAAGAATTTATCAAATTTATATTGCACTAAAATTTGACTTCAAGTAATTGGCATAACTGAAATATATTTACACCTGGTCATGTTCTGCATATTACTTCCCCATGCCAATTTCAATGCATGCATGCTAACCGCTTCCCAGTACTTTCAGTACTTTGATTAATAACTGCACCGAAAAATAATGTCGCCTTTGTGTAATTTTTGCTACCCCAACCATGTTAGTCGCGTTTTGTTAAGTTTACTTGAAAATCCTGTATATGGAGTTTTATGAAAATAAACTTCAGTTAGACTGAGGTACATACCAAGCTAACTGACATCATGCGCCGTTTCTGTGTTTTCCTCTTCTTAGTGAAAGTTGCACGGAATACCCGATTTCGCGGATTCTACGATACCCCAATATCGCGTATTATACGCGATTTCAAGGATAATACCCGATTTCGAGTATTCTCTCCGACCTGTTCTAATATCCATGTTTTGCCTAAAATCCCCCAGAAGTTTTTATGAATGTTGATTCCAACCCAATAGCTTATATCCTGGGACTTTAATTTCAATTTGTCTATAGTTGGTCGTTTTGTTGGGCAAACAGCGCGGTTTGTCGGGGTTTGACTCTTCCCCATTGGCGGATCCAGAGGGGGGGTTCCGGGGGTTGGAACCCCCCCCCTTTATTTCTTTTGCCAAGTGGAGAGAGAGAGAGAGAGAGAGATGCTAAAACGGTTTCTGAGATTATATGTTTGTACGTCTTATTTATTGATTGAATAGATAGATTCTCACAAATTTAGCAATAGTTTCCTCCAATCACCTCCTCTATTATATTTTTTATGAGAGAATGGTAGAAAATATTCTACTTATTTTTATATATCTTGTATATGATATGTAACGTGAGGTTTAATTTGATATTAGATTCCCGCGATCTTTGGCTGTTTTGGCTATATATGTACCGTTTTTATCATATCTTGATCAATTGAACGAACTAACATGTAACTATTTGTTTTAAAGCCCACCCACACCCTACCTCGAAAAGGTTTTTTTTCAAATTCTTAAAGAAAATTCTTTATAATCTTCGGAAGTGATACGAATCCATATATTTTTTTTTGTTTTTTTTTTGTTTTTTTGTTTTTTGTTTTGTTTTGTTCAGAATGGAGTTACGCTTTTTTTTTAAGGACATAAAACAAAGATAGTATTGACCGCAACCTTAGATCTTTCCATACATGTCTGTGAATCTTTGCTTGAGAATATGTATTGGAGGGGGGGGGGGGGTTAGAGGGGCATAACCCTGGAACCCTCCCTTTCAAAAATTGCTGGATCCGCCCCTGTTCCCTTTGCATCAACCCGTAATGATCTTCCTTGTTCCTTGCTACATATAACCTGTTATAAAACAACTTTATTCTGTTGTACTATGTTATACATCATCATTTACGTACAACATATCAAATATTTTTTTTTTTAAGTTATTTTTCATCATAAATGTATATAGAGCCATGAGGCCTAAGAGGTATAAATAAGTTTTAAAAATAAAATACTGTTTGTAGAAAATCAACTCAGTGAAATGTGTTCATCAAAGAACACATTTTGGAAAGCATTTACGTAAATTATTTTAAACTCTGAACAAATAACATGGCCATTAATCGACTATAAAACATTAACATAGCTTATTATATATTAATAAACTTATTGTGTTACCAATTTCTTTAATTTATTTCATATCCATTCATGTTAAACAATCGCTTCGATTTCCTTTAAGACATCGGGTTCGATGGCATCCGACTTTCTAGATCTTTCAACAAATATCGAGATCGGACATAAACAGAAAGGATTTGCAAATTTTGTTTTTAATCGATGACTAAGGCTTCTTTCTTTCATATCGCTTAAATCAAGTTTTGATTGAATAATTTATAAATGACGTTTTATGATATGAATCAGCGCTTGCTTGTTTTCAGTATTTTATTAAGAGCCACTTACTTACAAGTAGATATGCAACCACTTTTCTCTCCTCAGTGCTATTCCGAGGCTGTTATTTGAAAATGAAAGTAAACTTTTAATTAAATTTACGATAATTACTAAGCGAGTGAATTCTGGATATAGGGCGGTCCTTCGGATGAGATCTTATAAATCGAGGCCCCGTGTCACAGCAGGTGTGGCACGATCAAGATCCATCCCTGCTCAAAGGCCGTAAATTTGCAGCCCTTCACCGGCAATGGTGACGTCTCCGTATCCGTGAAATTTTCTGGAGAGGGACGTTAAACAGTATACAATCAATCGCAAGTGAGAACCCTGGTCAGTGTATTGGAAAGGAGATTTTTTAGAAAAACTGAAGGAGGCTTTATTACAATTTTATGAATTTTTTTGACAGTTAAAAATGCTCTTAATTAATCGGACATCTATTCTGTAGAGGGTACAATAGTTACTAAATACATGATTTAACCATCGCTTTCCTATGTTGATGATACATAAAGTCTTGAAAAGTACACAGACTCGACAGAGATTGAACCTCAGGATAAACAGATTCCAGAAGTCAGGATAAACAGATTCCAGAAAAACAAAGAATTGCCCAAACGCTAAATTACGAGGCAACATCAACAGACGTGTGTACAGCGTTTCAGGATTAGATCTGCCCACACCACTGCGCTGACAGTCTCGCCCAAGAAGCGAAACATTTAACGGATTGTTAAAAAGTTGACAAGAACTTTGAGATTTCACTGTGTTGTTTAATTATGCATTAGATGATTTAAAAGAACTTTTGTTTACATACGTCAAGATGAGGGGGTACAGGGGATATTCACCTCCTCCTCACACAGTTCTGACGAGAAAGTGAAGATGTATAGTAAAATTACAAAAAAAAGATAGACCTATTTTTCTTTTTTTTTTCTCGATGGGGTGTTTTTTCATGCTGTATCTTGATGCGTTTACTTTAATAGACAATACAAGAGTTCTTAATTCTTCGTTTTCAATTTAACCCTCATTTTAGTGCGTGAGTTTCTGGACATGGTCCGCCCTTCTCTTTTTAAAATTTTCTCGTATAACTTTTCTGTTTACAAGAGCTGAACCTTATCTGGTTAATTTTCCAACTCAGCAGCTTTTACCTCTTTGTTAATTTGAGGCAAATAACTGCGATTTTTGGCGTAGCTTCTCAAGATGATAATTTGCTCTTGTGTGGATACCTACACGTGGCTTCATTTTTCAATGCCAGCACTGCATGTAGTACCGTTCTATGTGAGCGGAGCAAAGGATCTGATTTTAATCAGATTGACAATTTCTAGGTCGAATATCAAAATTTAAAAAAAATCTCTCCCTAATATTTTTGTTATTAAAAAGAGTATGTTTTCACTCAAACTAATCAAACTTCAAGCAGGGTTTTTAGTATGAGATACATGTAGTAATATATTCTCAATGACATTATAAGGCTGAAAACATTATTATACCCCACGCGGGTTCGAATCCCACTGCGGGACATGGAGACCGGTCCTTCGGATGAGACCGTATAAACCGAGGCCCCGTGTCGCAGTAGGTGTTGGCACGAAAAAGATCCCTCACTGCTCAAAGGCCCTAAGTGCCGAGCATAGGACAAAATTTGTAGCCCTCCACCGGCAAGTGGTGGCGTCTCCATATGAGTGAAAAATTCTCGAGAGGGACGTTAAACAATATATAATCCATCAATCTTCATAATAATCGTCAAAGAGAGTTAAACTATTGAATATAGTCTGTTCCCTATTCATTTGACCCTGTTCGTTCAGGAAGAGAGAAGGCTTTCTCTTTCTCTTGGTCAAAGCTTTTTTGTGAACAAAACAATGCAAGGAACAATACCAATGCTGAAGCAGCCTATATGTCATTCTTATAAACGATAACTCATAAATCGACACTAAGTTGGTCATTTTTCACACCTGAGTTACCTGTCCTTAAACACAACATCGGAAAAGTCAAGTATAAATGATTAAACTTTTTAATGAGGTAATTAAAAGTATGCACAAGTTATTATCTTTTTTGATAATTTTATGTACCCATAAATCTATCTATACAATGTATTTTACCATATGTGCAACATGAAAAATTAGTTGAAAGGCCTACATCATATTTATATGGAAGCATGCTCAGGTAGTGTAGATTCAAGTTTTCAAATCCTGACCCCCGGGGGTAGGGCGGGGCCAAAATGGCCGACCAAATTTTGAAATAGAAATATATAACAAAATTCTTTTAAAATTTTCTTTTCAAGGATGACAAAGCCATAATTGATCATATTTATATGGAAACATGCACAGGTAGTGTAGATTCAAATTTGTTCAAATCATGACCCCCAGGGGTAGGGCGGGGCCAAAATGGCCGACCAAAGTTTTACATAGAAATATAGGAAAATTTTTTCGATAAAAATCTCCTCAAGGATGACAAAGCCATAATTCATCATATTTATATGGAAGCATGCTCAGGTAGTGTACATTCAAGTTTGTTCAAATCATGACCCCCGGGGGTAGGGCGGGCCAAAATGGCCGACCAAACTTTTACATTGAAATATACAGGAAAATTCTTTTAAAATCTTCTTCTCAAGAATGACAAAGCCATAATTCATCATATTTATATGAAAGCATGCTCAAGTAGTGTAGATTCAATATTTTTTAAATCTTGACCCCCAGGGATAGGGGGGGCCAAAATGGCCGATCAAAGTGATCAAAGATATATATAAGAAAATTTTTAAAAAATCATTTTCTAAGAAATATAGCAAATCCATGATTGGTCATGGGACTACTTTTGGATTTAAACTTAAGTTTACATTAAAAAGCCATTTTCTACTTTTTCCTTCCCTTAGTGCTCAGGTGAGCGATGTGGCCCATGGGCCTCTTGTTTTGATAGATTTAAAAAAATATATGCATGTTTCTCATTGCTTTCTTTAGAAAAGTTAGGGAATCTTGAAGTTTCCCAGTAATTTCCACCAAGTTTCCGCCACACAAAAAGTGCTACACAAGTTCCACATAGTTTCCCGAGTCAAGGAAACTTCAGAAATCATATGGTTTCACGAGTTTCCATGTAGTTTCCCATAAAAAAAAATCTTAAGATTCCATCAAGCTTCCATTCCATGGAAACCACTTCGCTCCGATTCCATATGGATTCCTGAGACAAGGAAACTTTAGGAATCGTGAGGTTTCCCGAGCTTCCATATAGTTTCCTTTAAAAGGAAACCTAAAGATTCCATCAAGTTTCCATTCCACGGAAACCCCCCACGCTCCGTTTCCATCAAGTTTCCTGATTATGAAAACCAGTGGAATCTTCAGGTTTCCCATTACGGGAAACTACATGGATGTTCGGAAAACTTCTGGTTTACAGAGCTTTCCATGGTTCGGGATACCTTATGGAATCGGGGCGTAGGGGGTTTCCGTGTCACGGAAAATTGGCGGAATAACCCAGCATCCGCTATAGAACCCACTGGGAAACATGATGTAAACTTGAGGTTTCCATAAAGTTTCCAATGATGGGAAACCACTTTTTTCACCCAGTGGTCGCAAGTTCGCATCCCTCTGTGGGACGTGGAGACCGGTCGTTCGTATGAGACAGTACAAAGCTAGGTCCCGTGTCGCAGAACGTGTTGGAACGAAAAATATCCCTCTCTGGTAAATGGCCATGAGTGCCGAGTATTGGTCAACATTTGCAGCTCTTTACCGGCAAATGGTGGCGTCTCCATATCAGTGAAACATTCTCGAGAAGGACGTTAAACATTATATAATCAATCAATCTATAAATTGTTATCATAATTAAGAATTTAACGGAAGTTTTATTATCTTCAAGTTTAAACCATTATTTAAGTTGCCATGGCAAACGCATTGCTTTTAACAGACTGAAGAAAATTACCAGTTTAGTATTTTTTTTATTAAATTTGCTTGGTTCATTTTAGCTCTAATGGTCAGAGATCAGAAGAGCTTATGCGAGAGTAATGCGTCCGTAGTCCGTCCGTCGTCTGTAAACAATTTTTCAAAATGCTATTCTCCTACAGTTTTGGTCTGATTTCAATATAACTTTGCACACAATTAGACTACACTAAGATACATAATTCTTTTTTTTTTCTTTTGTTTATTTTGATGAATGGTGTTGCCGTTATTACTAAAACTATTAATTTCTGTGAAATTCTTTCAAAATGCTACCCCTTCTACAGTTTTGGTCTGATTTCAATATAACTTGGCACACAAGTATGACAACACTAAGATACATAATTCTATGTATCCGTTTTTGATTTGAATGATAGGGTTGCCGTGGTAACTAAAATTAGAAATTTTTGTTAAAAATTCTCAATATTGCTACTCCAAATACAGTTTAGGTCTGATTATAAAATAATTTGGCATGCAAGTAGACTACATTAAGAACATAGAGAGACTTAATCAAGGATCCTTATTCTTTTTATTGCTGTGGTAAAGTTTCAATTCACAACTGCTTAAGAACTTTTCTCTTCCTTTGCTATAAGACCAGTAGAGCTTCACTCTCGAAAGATAACACTTAACCACAAGACCAAATTTCGCGCCATTCTCTCACAAGACTTTGAGAAAGATGGCCACGCCGAAGAAGCTTTCGAAATTAATTGAATGAAACGCCTGTCAAAACATTCATGGTTATGTACACGAGGTGTCCCCATTGAAGACTTCCAAAAATGAAAGAAAAAATTAGCTAGCTCACATACCCCACGCTCCCCCATAACGGTGAAACACATAATGAAAGGCACAGTGCACTTTAAATACATAGTATAGATCAAAAAGGGCAAAAATTGCAAAAAAATCTTCTCATCAAAATGTCTTGCATATGAGGACATTTAAATGTGGAATGAAGTTTCTAGATAAATAATGGAATCAAAATTTCTTGACAATATACGAATCCACATATTAATTTGAAGTAAGGGGGGATGAGGAATTTTCTTGAATAATAGTCACAACTCTTTGGGATAAAATAATGGAATATGTTCTAAATATCAGCATAGGTTGACGAAACTATGTAAAACAGTTTAAGAGGAGTGGTGCTGACAAACTGTTCATCTCTATATTTAAAATATGGCCACAAAGTTTAAGTTGGAAAGTGTGGAAATTCCTAGAAAAATAAAGGAATCGAAATTTCCTGGTAATATGCACATCTACATATTGTGTCCTAAATATCTGCAAAGTTAAACGAAATTCTATGCGGCGATTTATGAGGAGTTGCGCTGACAAACTGTTCATCTCTATATTCAAGGTATGGCCAAATGCCCAAGTTAAAAGTGCGGAAATTCCCGGAAAAAATAATGGAATCGGAATTTTCTGGCAATATGCATATCTACACATTGTGTCCTAAATACCTGCAAAGTTTGACGAAATTCTGTGCAGCAATTTATGAAGAGTTGCGCTGACAAACTGTTCATCTCTATATTCAAGGTATGGCCAATTGCCTAAGTTAAAAGTGCGGAATTCCCGGAAAAAATAATGGAATCGGAATTTCCTGGTAATATGCATATCTACACATTGTGTTCTAAATGCCTGCAAAGTTTGACGAAATTCTGTGCAGCGATTTATGATGAGTTGCGCTGACAAACTGTTCATCTCTATATTCAAGGTATGGCCAAATGCCTAAGTTAAAAGTGCGGAAATTCCCGAAAAAAAAATGGAATCGGAATTTCCTGGTAATATGCATATCTACATTGTGTCCTAAATACCTGCAAAGTTTGACAAAATTCTGTGCAGCGATTTATGAGGAGTTGCGCTAACAAACTGTTCATCTTTATATTCAAGGTATGGCCAAATGCCCAAGTTAAAAGTGCGGAAATTCCCGGAAAAAATAATGGAATTGAAATTTTCTGGTAATATGCATATTTACACATTGTGTTCTAAATGCCTGCAAAGTTTGACGAAATTCTGTGCAGCGGTTTATGAGGAGTTGCGCTGACAAACTGTTCATCTCTATATTCAAGTAATGGCCAATTGCCTAAGTTAAAAGTGTGGAAATTCCCGGAAAAAATAATGTAATCGGAATTTCCTGGTAATATGCATATCTACACATTTTGTCCTAAATACCTGCAAAGTTTGACGAAATTCTGTGCAGCGATTAATGAGGAGTTGCGCTGACAAACTGTTCATCTCTATATTCAGGGTATGGCCAAATGCCTAAGTTAAAAGTGCGGAAATTCCCGGAAAAAATAATGGAATTGAAATTTCCTGGTAATATGCATATCTACACATTGTGTTTTAAATGCCTGCAAAGTTTGTGCAGCGATTTTTATGAGGAGTTGCGCTTATTAGTGAAGTTCTTCTTTGTGTGATTAAAGTCTGAAAATTTATTGATATTAGGATCAAAAGATGAACGTGCCTTGGAAATGGTTGTCGTGTCATTATCCATGACTAGGTCTTTTACATGAAATCCCTTTTCCTTCAAATTGTGTAACATTTCTACGGCAATGTCAGGCTCCATGGACTTGGATGATCCAGACCAATTTTTTCTACAGTCGTGACTGCTGGTTGTGTCATTGGTGATATCCTGGTCACACTGTTTACATTTCTTGCATCGTACAGCATATGCGAGAACTTTCCCTGTGGTCACACCAATCATACTTCCATGTCCTTAAATTCAAAGAAAAGTTGTGCTATGACTGATGTAACAAATACAAGGATCTGATGTTTTATTTTAAAATAAACTTATATTTTTAAGTGTATAAAACATGGACATTTTTTCCTCTAAAAAAGGGTTCATATTTTAAAAGTAATGCAAAACTGAGTAAAACATTTTTGACATGACTCATTGTTATGTAGGCATGTTATCTTACAACTAAAATTAAAAATAAATTATTTGGACATACCTGATAAGCTGGCATAGTTTCTTCCACTTCCCCGTGTTTGCCAACCAGCATCATATGAAACAGTTTCTTCTTCTTTACAGCTACAAATGACAAATGGAAATATATAAGTATATAGATAATGATATATACAAATGTACATTGTATATATACATGTAATTACACATGAAAGAAATTTATTTCAGTTCTCTTTATAAGAAATTTATTTCAAGTACCCGTCTTTCTCTTTTTTAATGGCTTCCTGACATGTCATTTCTGCTATTTCTTCAAATGCTGCACCAGCCTCTCTCTCTCTCTCTTTTAATGTCTTACGGTCAACATTTGGTAAGTTCAGTGCTGCCAAAAATCTGTTCACTGTTGTTTCTCCAATTCCAGTATATAAAATAGCTGTTGAAATGTAAATGTTACAAATTTCAAATATTACAAACTAAATTAAAGGTGATTTATTGTGACACGAATAGGCATTTTTTTTTTAAATTATTAAAAATATTTTCTGTTATATATTAAGCACATTTTATATCTTAAAATATATTTCATTATATCCAAATAGAGTTATATCTGTATCCATAAAAATATTAATATGATAATATTACCAGCACCCAGTTTTGAATTTATATCCCATACTCCGTTTTGCCGTCTCTTTCCTGTTGGAATTTTATTTAATTTTTGGCAAGCAAGACACTAGATATGAAGCATACTCCCTCTAAGAAGATAATAAGAAGAAAATAATTTAAATGTATTTTGACAAATTAATGTCTTTTAATGTAATAATATTGAAAATATCACTCTTTATTTTATTTCACATTACCTAATCCATATCTGCTTTCCCCAATACATGATGAAAGTTGCAATATCTGTCCACACATGATTTCTTCAGTTGATTGCCCAACACTTGCAACTCCACTATGTGTCTGCCGAAAAGGGGTATTCCTGGGATGGATTCATCATCATTGTCATCCAATAAATCACTTTCATTGTCAGATTCGAAGGCAGATATTTTCAAAAAGTGTCTTTCCATCAGATGGATAATCACCCTTTGCATGGGCCATGTCTCGCATTTGTGAACAGGCTGCAGCACTACCTGTTAAATAATTGAAGTAGCTTAAAAAAATACTTATTGCACTTATAGGCGTGCTAAACATAACTTTTATATATGTCACATTAATGTATGTGCATCTCAGTTTAATCAACGATCTCGTCTTTGTTCGAGAGCCCCAAAATTGCAATACATTGGAAAATATAACATATGAAATTGTATACCTGACGTATATGCGTGATCTAGGAGTATATTATCATGTATCTCTTCGTCGTGTCTTGGCTCCGCAAAAAAACTTTCCGTTGTCGTCGCGGATTTTAACATAATTTTTCTGTGCTTTTCTGTTTTCACCAATCGTCCCTTTGTTTGCACATTTTTCATCTACGTTGTTTTAAAGCTTTTTTCAGCTCGATATTGCGCCTTTCTGCAAACATTGTTTAGATTATGATGTTTTGAAGAATTTTCGTATCTCCAATATTAGAGAGTTCTTTTAAACGGTGTCTGTAGAAATTTTGACTCGAAAAAAGGCACTCAACAAAATCAAAACAATACTTCGAACGGAAGTACGTCATAACATGGACGTATCCCGTTCTACCTTAAGCAGAGATTATGAAGTCTGCAGCAATCTCCAGAGATTTAAAACAAACCTTTAAAACAATCAAACTCTTTTACAATAAAAATTCAGACAATAAAAACTGTATTATATATTCTATCGTTTGCATACCATAGCAAATAGTTATTCAGAAAAAAGTACCTATTTCAATGCCGGTTTAAAACGATGAACATCAAAGTTTACATCGTCCATGCAATCTTTCCCTTGAAACTCATTTCATTTTAAAACTGAATAAGATTAGTAAAAGGAATGTGTCTGCCATTTTTGTTCGATATACCTGCAAACCACTATATAAAGTGTAGGGCTTTGTCAATGTTCAGTGTAATCAGTCGACACCAGTGTAGACGGACGTATGCTATATAGCACTCGGTAACTAAAATAACAAGCATTCTGAGAGTATTGCATAAGCAATACATGTCCCCTACCGGGTTCCTCTTTTTCTTCAGGATGTCATTTTTTTAATGTGCAAAAGTCATGTCCAAAGTTAAACTGAAAGATTTTCAAGTTGTAAATGCCTTAAATCTAATAAAATAATAAACATTAAGACGACAATTCAACTCATTTATCCATCGTCTTTTCCTCGCTTCATATTTTTGTCGACAATCGGAAGTTAGCGCAGTTCGAACCCGATCTCTATTAAGCGATTATAAAAAATATTCAAAATGCCATAATTCTGTCAGAAATCAATGAAGCGAAACGAAATTCAAACTTGATCTGTAACTCATTAAGATACACTCACTTACCAAAATTCAGCTCAATATCTGCAAGTGTTTAGAAAAAAAAGCGGAAAACCAAGTGGGAATGAAAAATATTCAAAATGCCATAATTCTGTCAAAAATCAATGAAGCGGAACGAAATTCAAACTTGATCTGTAACTCATTCAAAATGCCATAATTCTGTCAAAAATCAATGAAGCGGAACGAAATTCAAACTTGATATGTAACTCATTAAGATACACTCACGTACCAAAATTCAGCTCAATATCTGCAAGCGTTTAGAAAAAAGTGCGGAAAACCAAGTGGGACAGACTGACGGGGACAGACAGACGGACGGAGAGGAAACCTATAGTCCCCTCCGGTTTCACCGGTAGGGGACTAATAACATGATACTTCGTCTAGCACTTGGTAACTAAAACAAGAAATCTGTGAGCCAATGCTTAATAGTAATACCCCTGCTCTGATGTAAAAAAGCACTATAATGTTATTATACTGTTCACACAAGTTCAATTACAGGCAGATGAATTTGACCTCAGATTCATATCAAAATGAATCCAACCATATGCATGATATAGCATGCCTCAATAAATAAACTTTCAAGCATCTGTATGAATAGCTAATAAGAAAACTGCTACGAAGATTTGTCATGTATGAAACGGACAGACGCAAATACAAACAGGAAGATGACATCGGATTTAAGCAAAAATGTATCCCACCATATGGCATGCCTTAGAGAAGATTGTAAAATTTCAAGCATCTACGATGAATAGTTGCTGAGAAAACAGCTACGAAAATTTGTTATGTATGAAACGGATAAACGCACAGACAAACAGTAAGTTGACATCGGATTTGAGCAAACATTTGAGCCTCAGAAAAAAATAAGTTAAAATTTCAAGCATCTACGATGAGTGGTTGCCGAAAAAACTGCGACGAAAACTTGTTATGTATTAAACGGACAGTCTCACAGTCAAACAGGAAGTTGACATCGGATTTGAGCAAAAATGTATCCCACAATATGGCATGCCTCAGAGAAGATTGTGTTAAAATTTCAAGCTTCTACTTTGAGTAGTTGCTGAGAAAACTGTGACGAAAATTTGTTTCGGACGGACACACAGACAGACACACAAGGGTAAAAACAGTATATCCCCCTCTCCTTCGGAGCGGAGGTGTAATAATAACATGATACTTCTTCTAATGCAGGAAAGTAAGATACCAACGAAATTTGCATTATAGTTGTACAGGTAAGTGCAGTATACAAACACTTATCATATACACTCCTTTCATGTTGTTTTAAGGTGCACTGCACATTGTTCTGCAAACTGTAATGACAAAACTATAAATTATGCAGATGTGAAAAAGGAAATTAGTACCGAAATCTGGATTTAAGAACACCAAATGCTCTCTCTATCACGATTCTTGTCTTCGTCAGCGTGTCATTATACGTCTCCTCTTGCTGATTACTTGGAAATAGAAATGGCATGAGCAACCATTCTTTAAGGGGGTAGCCTGAGTCCCCAATTAATCAGCCTCGCTCTGGCAATGCTACCATAATTGCAAGCAAGCTCGAATTGCTCAGCACATAGGCATCATGAGTGGCCCCAGGGAAGCAAACGTTGACATGGATAAAAAAAAATTAAAATAAAAAAATTACTGAAAAACCGAAGTCATATACATAAAAATTTCAATATATAAGAGTACAATGGTGATAACGATACTCAGTGGATCCAGAGAGGGGGTTTCGGGGTTTACCCCCCCCCCCCCATTTGGATTTGCAAAATAGATTTAAAAAAAGAAAGTCCCAATTTTTATCATGTGTTTTACTATTGAACATTTTCAGTGAAAGGCTAAGGGTTTAATTAATTAAGAAATTCGGTTGTGACAACAAAATGAAACCTTTTTAAAAACTTTCGGATAGGAACCCAAAAAGGATTTTCCCAGGTTGATCAACCTCCCACTTTAAAATCTCCACCCTAGTTGCATCTTACTGAGTAATTTTAGTACATGTATTATGTAAAACATACATTATACATATTGTAGCTGATTTCATTTTTACCCCCCCCCCCACCCAAACCTCTTTGAAAAATTTCTAGATCCACGCCTGACAGGTTTTTTTTTTATTGTTGTGTATTGAGCATGTAAATGTATATTGAAATTGGAAAATACGCTTTCAAAACATGTGAATGTCGATCCCGATACAATTAAGTATTAAAATTGTATTAAAATTCAAAATAGCCTCATTTTTGAGTCAAAGGTAGCCTGGACGTTCTGGGCATAATAATTCTTCCTACAGACGTATGCAGCTTCCTCTGGCCCACCCATGCTTTTTATTGGAATACGAATATGGCAGATCCAAATTTTACAGAGAAATCACATTAGGGTTACAAGTACCATACAGTTATTCTTTGTCTTCTGGTTTCCTCAGTTTCAGTTTGACTTGACTGCTAATAAAAACTACTATACATAATCTCATTTTGTTTTAAATCTACATTGCATGCTCCTGTTCTTGAACTTATACACAGTTAACATTATAAATTCAGCTATTATTTAAATCCAGATCTCACGTACATAAAATGAGGGATTATCCACTGTTAAAATTAAATGATAACTAAAGTAAATTTTTTTCTTTAAAATGTATACGGAAAAATTTTATAGACAGGAACAGCACAATTTAAAAAAAAAATATGCACATATCTTGACTAGAAAGTAGAAAAAGAAAACAAAATGGTTGTTCAGCACATCTTGGTATGGCAGATCCAAAATTCGAGATGAATCGCAATAGGGTAACATGTTGTATAAAGTTATTCTTTATCTTCAGGTCTCTTCAGTTCCAGCCTGTTAAAAGAAATGCACATATTATATAAATACAAGAAGATATTCAGACTAGAGCCGAACTCGTTGCAAAGCAACGAGTAGGTCTTCCGTTGGAGCTATGGACAGGAAGTACCGAACCTGGGTCAAGGTCACTGCACTTTCTTATATATGCACTTTCTTTACCCATGTGTGAAAAAGGTTCTGAGTGACATGATAGCTCCGCCCCCTTGTGTATTCTTAATTTGCAGGCTCCCTGTTGTTTTGTTTCTTACATTCTTTAATAAATGAAGATTAATATATTAATTGATATTTTCAGGGACTGTATATTTACACAAATTCATGTGTATTTAGAATAAATTAAAAATAAATTATTTAAAATTTGATAAATAAGGAATACATGAGAAAATAATTATCCCTAGAAATTAACTACAAGTTTATGAGAACAAATAGCTACATGTGGGCTTTTTTAATTATTTAATGTTAATATGAACTCAAAATTAACATTGGCACTAATTAAAAATAATCATTGCAGTAAGATATAAGATTTTTTAAATTAAAAATGCTACACATTTTATAAGGACCACGCTAAAAAAAAAAGAGTATTCCATGTAACCCTCAAATAAAACCCAACAATTTATTAAATGACCGTGAAAGTTGACAAGCAAAAAAAAAAAAAAAAAAATAAGTTGCCCGAAATCGAAAATCCTCTTTCGTGGGAGAGGGGGTTTAAACTTTTTCAAAGCCTAATTACTTTCCCTTCCAATTTCCCCCCTACAATTCCTTGATATCACTATACTATGGTACAGAGTTGGGGGGGGGGGGGGGAGGCAACCATCCTGTCAATGAACATTTTCCAAAAATAATCATTGCAGTAAGATATAAGATTTTTTAAATTAAAAATGCTACACATTTTATAAGGACCACGCTAAAAAAAAAGAGTATTCCATGTAACCCTCAAATAAAACCCAACAATTTATTAAATGACCGTGAAAGTTGACAAGCAAAAAAAAAAAAAAAAATAAGTTGCCCGAAATCGAAAATCCTCTTTCGTGGGAGAGGGGGTTTAAACTTTTTCAAAGCCTAATTACTTTCACTTCCAATTTTCCCCCTACAATTCCTTGATATCACTATACTATGGTACAGAGTTGGGGGAGGGGGCAACCATCCTGTCAATGAACATTTTCCAATGTAAAGGTTAATGTTGGGGAAAAAAAGGGGGGCACCCCCCTCTGTTGCTTCGTCCCCCAGTTTTGAAGTCTTTCCGGAGATGGAAAACACAAAGTAAAGCTCCTGCGTTCACGAAAGTCATCTTTTCCTTTTGTTAATTGCAATTAAAAGGTACAATATCTCCGATTTGAAGAAATACGGTAGCTGTGGTCAAAACTCGTCAGTTGTCTGTTGTTTTTTGTGTTATTCTTGTGGTAAACTTCTCATTTTTATCTTCTTTAACAAGATTTTTGAATTCCTAGATTGTGGCAATACATGTTGATGTTTCACATGCTCTACGTATGAACAATTTCTTAAACGAGGTAAATTATTGACAAGCAAGTTGATGAAACAAGAATATCAACACTCTCGTTTAAAGTCATCATTTCGTAAATTCTATGGTCGATACAATGACCTTGTCAGCAAATACAATTTATCATTGAATGAAATGCTGACTGACGTTTTTCATACCAATTGTTAGTCCATTATTTATACACTGAATTGACCACGGATTTTTTCCGTTATTTCCTGATTATGACAACGAGCACACGGCGGGTGTGACCGGTCGGCAGGGGATGCTCACTCCTCCATGGCACCTGATCCCACCTCTGATGTTTCGGAGGTCCGAGTTTGCTCTGCTCTTATTTTGTATATTTGTTTAATGGACGTTGAGATTGAATACTGTTCGTTATTTCCATATCTTTCTTCATGTACTTGAAATTTGAATATTTATACTTGTGTGGTTATTTTAACATCCAGCAACACTGATATATGTTCCTTAAGGACGTTCGATCCTGATATTTTGAGCGTATTTCGCGCAGGTCATTTATTCATAAAATTAAGCATCATATTTAGGTTCTAACAATAAAACTGAATTGTACAATGTAAATTAAACTAACTTCAATGAAAAAACCGCGATTAAATTCCATTCAAGTAGAATTAAGCTACGGACTATATTTTGTGGCGGAAGGTTTTTTTAGACGAAAATCATCAGTTTTTTTTTCCATTTGAACTTTAACAGAAATGTTAAACAGATGTAAGTTTGACTGTTGCTGATTTTTCAGATTTCGACAGGGCCGACGCCTTATACGTACTGTACCAAGTTCTTTCCTCCCCATAGAGAAATTGTCTTTTGCTAAGAAGGCAGGATTGGGGTTTCCTTAGACTTCAAGTAAAATGAAGCGCATTGATCTGCTAGGTAAAATGTTCCATTTAGATGAAAGGTTCTGAGTCATGGTTTGAACGTCAACTATAACATAACGAAACGCCCATTTCTTTAAAAACGAGAAAGGAATATTCTTCGTAATGTTTTAGGACACTGCACTGACAAGCAACATGAATTAAACTGAAATGAAGATTTTTAGATAAGAAAGAACTATACATAGAGTTCCTGCAACGGATTTGTACATAATAATGATTTAATCATGTTGATTGGAGTTACTATTACACATATATTGGTCGAACACGTGCTTACTCGGTGTTTATGTAGACCGTCAATTTCCTTTATATTTATGAAATAACTGTTCTACAGGTGTTCGATTGGATCATTTGACTAAATTTTCCTTTCTAAAGAAAGGTGCGTGTCTTAAAACAGCTCCCTACAAACAGAAAATGTTACAATTTGCACTTCATTGTAACTTAATTTTTGAGTTGTTTCCTTCACTTTTTACTGGAGCATAACTAACGTATCTTTCTTCTCCTTGAGAAAAAATTATAAACACTTCTGTTGAAATCACAAAAGCTTGATATTGTGAAGATGGGATAAAGTGTTTTCATATTTTACTTTGTTAACACTTAATGATACCAGAACAAAAGTAGACAGCACCCGAGTCAACGATCATTGAAATATGCTGTAATCCCACTAAATTTGTGGTTACTGTTGGATGGTTTGGTTCATCAACTGTAAGTGTTTGAAGAGTTTCTTGTGATTTGTCCAAAGAGTAAATACATAAGCTTTGGAATCCTGCAATCTAAAGTCTCCCAAATATTTGTGTAGAATGTATAATGTAGAAAATTACAGCACTTACCGAAATTACCTTGCATTCCTGACACAGGGCAGAACACGTTGGGTAAGGCTTAACGAGGCTGGAGTTCGCAGCCATTTTTAGACTATTTCAATTTCCTTTAAAAGGAGAGCTCCATATAAAGATATACAAAAATGATGAAATTTTAAAACTAAAATCTTTGAATTTTTTCTTTGTCAAATGATAGTTGACAGCTAAAGATACCATATCTAAAAAAATAAGTTAAATCTGGTGGTTAATTTGGGATTTATTTGTTGACCCTCCAGCCTCCTTAATATGTCCCTGTTTGCCACATCTGCAACAAGTTTCACATGTGTACTGTGTTTCCTTGTGCTTACATTATTAACAAAGGTATGAATAATTTATTCCTTGTTCATCTTTTAGGTAGATGAACTATCTATACAGTATGATGAACAAGGGCCCTAATCTTCAGATATTGTGAATTTCAAGGCCCTAGGGGTACCAAAGAAAGGGGGGCTGTACTTATATATTGGAAATGAATAAATTGTTTTCAAAATCTGCCACTTGGTATTAATCAAATAATTTTGAGAAACAAGGGTGCCTTTTCTTAAATTGTGCAATGTGTGGACCTAGGTCTAAGAATCAGGGGTTCATGTGTGGAAGGGGACCACTGAATATTGCTAAATAATATTGATAAGTTTGAAATGCATTTTTGTTCCACTACCCGGCCTATTGGTATGAAGTTATCAAACTCAGTAAATGCTAAGTGTATAGTTATGATAATCAATGGCGCCTCTTTCAAAATTGTGAATGCCATAGCATCTGGCTTAAAACATGAATCTAATTCAGTCACTGGAAAGTTGTTGCATAATGCTCATGAGACCTATAAAGATACAGAAATTAAAGAATCTTACAACTATCGCATAGACCTCTTGTACTGAGCCTCTCAACAGGTCCTGAAATATTTTTGAGATGCACCTGTTTCATCAAGAGAATCACAGACCTCAATCCCAAGTGAACTATTGATATTTTTTTCGTTCTTCTTTTAATTTCTGCTTCTTATATCAAAAAATCTTAAGTGTAATCTCTATTATTGTTGTGGTTGGTGATGTCACCGTACTCTCATCTGAACTGGGTGAGGGTGTTTTAGAAGATACACCTGTAGTTGTCTTTAGAAATAAACATGATAAATGCGATGCAAAAGAATAAATTATAAATACATGAAACTAATTTTCATAATTTACAATTTATAGTATTTTTTTTTAAATACATACAAATGAAATAAATAAAATAAAATTAAAATTCATTCGTCTAGGGTAATATATTGTTTGAATGGTATCTTTTACAAATTAAAAGTCCACATCTGGAATCGGAATCCTGACTGGAGTAGCTCCTGAATTTCCTCAGCGATCTCAAAAGGCTCATTATAAGAGGAAAAGTCTATCTGCATCCTTTCTATTTTCTTTTTCAAGCATTCATTTTCTTTTTTCACGAAGTCAATAGTTTCTTTTTTCATTTGATATTTCGCCTCGCACCTGCAGCTCCTCTCCTTAGAACCGACTTTTCTTCTTCAATGGGCTCCGCTATTTGTTCAATTTCCTTAGTTACCTGAAGTATATCTTTCAGTCTGTTTCTTTGCTGTAATTCCCAACCCCTGATTGTAGTCTTGCAAATATGCCATTTATTTTAAGCGTAGATGTCTTTTTACTATAAGCATCCATATTGTCTCCTGAGAAAAGACAATTACAACTATTATTAATCGTTTTTAGCCAACAACAAGTACCTAGTAAATTCTCACCCGCTCATGCAAGTTTATAATCATTTATACAAGTATTGATTTCAATATATTCTATAACTAAAGTATATTTATAACTCCTTACCTTTGTAACATAAGCTAATTTTTCATATACATCTTTCCCGTGGGGATCCAAGTTAGAATAGGTCCTCAGTACCCCCTTGCTTGTCGTAAGAGGCGACTAAATGGGGCGGTCCTTCGGATGAGACCGTATAAACCGAGGCCCCATGTCACAGCAGGTGTGGCACGATAAAGATCCCTCCCTGCTCAATGGCCCTGAGTGCCCAAATTTGCAGCCCTTCACCGGCAATGGTGACGTCTCCATATCAGTGAAATATTCTGGAGAGGGACGTTAAACCGTAAACAATCAATTTATCATATACATCTTTACCTCAAAATACAATTTACACTTAAATTCCTTGAAATTTTTTTTTTATAAGGTGCATGTAAATGTATGAACTTGAACACTTTATATTATGAAAGTTATGTTTATTTCATCTATTATTTATTTTATAGAAACTAAATGAACATAAATCTTACAGATGACATATCAATATTTGTACTAATAATAAAAGTTAAGGTCAGACGAGACGGTCCTCAATATCTGTTATGTATATTTTTGTATTATATGAAAAATATTCAAAATTTGAATTACATTCTGATTTCTAATTCAGTTTCAAAATGTCTTTAGAAAATCCAGACACTTAAGCATCTGAAATGAGAAAATAAGTTTCTTCCTAAAAGGATTATATAAGAAAAACTGCCCCTGGTATCTTGCAGAAATGCCTGGTAAGGTACCTCCAATCTTTGTGAGAAAACATATTTAAGTAGCAATACTTCAATGACAAACTCTTGGAAAATTTTATCTGTTATTAAGGAACGTCCCATCTGTCCTTAAAGCCTGAATTTTAACATTTCTGTAAAATATTCTTAATGTGTATTATAAAGTGGATTGTTTGTTGTTTAACGTCCCTCTCAAGAATTTTTCACTCATATGGAGACGCCACCACTTGCCGGTGGAGGTCTAAATATTTTGTACTCTGCTCGGCACTCAGGGCCTTTGAGCAGTGAGGTCTCCACGTCCCACAGTGAGATTCGAACCCGTGACGTAAGGATTGAATCTTTACTTCGCGACTTTAGAGCAGACGCTTCAACCACTGCGCCATGCGGGAAACTATATTACTTACTTACTTATTCCTCTTCGTGCTTTGAGCACATAAGGCCTGCACCGAGGACCTCCATCTCTGTCTGTCTGCTGCCATCGTCTTTATAGTGCCTCAAGTCCACCCCTGATCCTTCATTTCCTTTTCAACCGACCGTCGCCATGTCTCCTTTGGTCGCCCTCTGTTTTTCTTTCCTGGTGGAGTCCATCTTAGGGTTACCCTTGATATCTCTGATGGTTTCATCCTCATGGCAAATCCATTTCCATCGTCTTTCTTTAATCTGGTCAGATATAGCAGCTGTGTGTGTTCTTTCATACAGCTCCGCATTGGTGATCTTGTTTGGCCAGAATATCTTCAGTATTCTACTGAGACATCTAGTTTGAAAGGTATCCAGTTTTTGCGAGATGTTCTTTGTCACCTTCCATGACTCTGATCCATAGAGAATGATTCCGATGACATTTGTTTTAAATATCCTTATTTTGGTCTTGAATCTGATAATGAAGGATTTCCAGATGTTCCGTAGGTTGGCAAAGATGGCACGGGCTTTTGAAATTCTATTTTCTACGGGAGACTATATTATAAAGTGGAAAATCTAGTGAAGAGCAACATGACCAAAGTATCTCAGATAAGCAGGGTCTTGTTTAAATTAGTTGATACAGTTTTAAAAATCTTTGAGATGTTTTCTGAAAATTGATTCTACTAAATCCTAATTAGAGTCCTCCAACTTTTCCATTCCAATACATATAAGAGCTGTGTAGAGCAGATTTTATATGTATGCTTTGGGACTGCTTTTTCCTCATGATTTATTATATTTTAAAATGTTTTTGTAATTCTTTTCTGTAGGGTTACCATATAAAAGTTTGCAATTAAATATACATGTTCATATTTTGATTTTCAAAAATATGGCGCGAAGACCCACTCTACCTTTAAAGTACATTTTTTTGGTATAACATTTGCATCTTTCTGAGAATTAAGTCCATTAAGTCAAGAGTCATACCCCCAAAATGAAATGCCGAAGTCTCTAGTGAGCTTTTCTGATCAGATTATGTCCGGTGTCCGTAAACTTTTGACATTTTCGACTTCTTCTCAAGTACTGCTGGGCCAATTTCAACCAAACTTGCCACAAACTGCTGGGCAAATTTCAACCGAACTTGCCACGAAGCATCCTTGAATGAATGGAATTCCCGTTTATTCAAATGAAGGGCCACGTCCTTATACTAGGGGGAGATAATTGGGAATTGAAGAAATTTGGTGGCATATTTTAAAATGTTTCTTCTCAAGAACCACTACATGTACGGCAGGAAATATGAAACTTATGGAGAAACATCCTCAGGTAATGTAAATTACAAAGAATAATATTAGAAAATTCTTTAAAAAACTTCTTCTCAAGAATAACAAAGCCATAATTCATCATATTTAAATGGAAGCATCTTCAGGTAGTGAAGACCCCCCGGGGTAGGGCGGGGCAAAAATGGCCGACCAAGGTTTTTCATATATTGGAAAATTCTTTTTAAATCTTCTCAAGAAAGAATATTTTTTTTCAAATCATAACTTTCGGGATTAAGGCAGGGCCAATATGGCTGACCAAAGTTTTACAAAGAATAATATAGAAAGATTCTTTAAAAATCTTCTTCTCAAGAATAGCAAAGTCTTCATTTACCATATTAAAATGGACGCATCTTCAGATAGTGTAGATTCAAATTGTTCAAAACCTGACCCCCGGGGGTAGAGCGGGGCCAAAATGGCTGAGGAAAATTTTCCATAAAAACATGTAGGAAAATTCTTCAAAAATCTTTTTTTCAAGAATGAGCACAAGATGAAACACACCCTTTCAGTCCGCTTTAATTGTGGCTTATAGGTCCTTAATGGTTGTCTTTAAGCCACCATTAAGCACCTTTAAATAACATTTACATCACCATTAAGTTACCATTAAGCCATCTCAAAGTCCTTAATGGGTGCTTAAATGTAGCTTAAAGTCAAGATCTAGTAAACGAAGGGTAACTACAGATTTATCAAATTCAAGAAATGAATTCCTTTAATGATGCCTTATAACTTTAGCTTGGTCAAAAAAGGTGTTTCGGGGCACACTTTGTAGGAAAATAAGATGAAAAACCATATTTTAAACTGTCATTTTCAATGAAAAATTAAGAAAATTGAACATGAATATGGGAGGGGTTTTTTTTTGCACAGCACACAAAAAAATGTATCCAGATTGCCTACAGTCTTTCAGAAAACGGTAATTTGTATGTTCTTGGTCTCTTCTTTTAAATATGTTAAATTTAATATAGGTATCCGGACTACTTTTCACTTGATTTCAAATTGAATTCCATGAAAATACTTTATTTTCTACATAATTCTATTAGAGCTGTAAAGTACAGGGAAAAGAAAGTTGAAAGTGATTATGACGTCATAATGGATCTAGCACCAAAAAGTCAGTCTAAGAGCATTTACTAGATCTTGACCTTAATGGTAGCTTAATGATGGCTTTCAGGTCTTTAATGGTAGCTTTTAGACCACCTTTAAGTCACCATTAAGCTACCATTAAGGAAGACTTACAGGTGCTTAATGTCCAAACTCTATTAAGCTACCATTAAGCCACCATTAAGCCACATTACGCAGTCGATAATATTGTTTATATGGTTGAAAAATTATTTTTATAGTGATTTGTTATCAATATTATAAATTAAGAGTTCGCACATATCTTGATTTGGTCAAAATAATGAAAAAGAACGAAATTCAAAATTAAAAAAAAAATCGCCACAGTCGGGGCGCGATCCTAAAACATTAGGATTATATGGCAGACGCCTTATCCATTAAGCCATCGCTGCTCTGGATTATTAGTGTAAATATTAAATATTTAACCCCGGAGTATTGTTGGACTATGGAGAAATCTTCAAACAGCTGAAGTCTCAAGTCAGCTTTTCTGATCACATGTTGTCCGTCTGTCTATAAACTTTTTACATATTCGACTTCTTCTCAAGAACCAATGGGCCAATTTTAACCAAACTTGGTACAAAACATCCTTACGGAGTTTAAATTAAATTGTTTAACTGAAGGACAAAAACCCTGTACAAGGGAAAATAATCAAGAAAAGACAATTAGGAAGGGGTCATTAAAAAATCTTCTTCTCAAGAATCACTGGGCCAGGAAAGCTGAAACTTATGTGGAAAACGTCCTTGGGTAGTGTAGATTCTAAATTAATAAAATCATGACGCCCGTGGGTATGGCGGGGTTGCAGTAGGAAATCAAAGTTTGACAAAGAAATATATGGGACTTTAAAAAAAATCATCTCAAGAACCAGTGGGCCAGAAAGCTGAAATTAATATGGAAGTATTTTTGGGTAGTCAAGAATCTAAATTGTAAAAATAATGACCACTGGGGGTAGGGCGTGGCCATAATAGGAAATCCAAGTTTTACATAGAAATGTATAGGTAAAATCTTTTTCTCAAGAACCAGTGGACCAGAAAAGCTTAAACTTATGTGGAATCATCCTGAGGTAGAGTATACTTTAAATTGTTAAAATCATGACCCCCTGAGTAGGGTTGGGTCACAATAGGGAATCCGATTGTTATATAAAAATATTTAGGAAAAGTCTTCCCAGGAATCAGTGGGCCTGTAAAATCGAAAATTTGATGGAAGCATCATGGGGTACTGTAGATTCTAAATTATTAAAATCAAGAAGGGGGAGGTGAGGGGAAATCTGGTAAAGAACTGCATCCCAAAAGTTACTCAGGTGAGCGGTCTGGCCCATGGGCCTCTTGTTTTTAATTTTTTTTTCTCTTTCAAAAAATCTCAAAGTTTACTTTGCAATGTTCTAGCTTAAATGTTCATTTAAAATGTACCCCGTTCAAAATCCATTACGAATCCTTCCACAGGCAATAGCTCCCTTATCTTCTTGAATACATGTAAGGGGACGAAAGTTTTACTAATTAATGCATTATCCTTTTAAGGGCAGACAGGACCTCGATCACGTGATCTTTGTTGATCATGTGATCGCTATTATATAAAGTAAAAATATTGCAGACGTCAAGTATGTTCGGGGAAAAATGGCAAAGAAGGGAAAGGCAAAAAAATCAAAACACATGCGACAAATCAGTTCGTGTAAGCATAGGATTGACCCGCGAGACTATTTAGGAGACCATACGTA
>NW_026924842.1:0-24378 GCF_032062105.1 Saccostrea cuccullata
TAGTCAGTGTTTTGTAAATAGTCAGTGTTAAATAAATAGTCACAGTGTTAATGGTCAGGGTGTTGAGTAAATAGTCAGTGTCAGTAAATATTCAGTGTTAAATAAATAGTCAGAGTGTTAATGGTCAGAGTGTTGAGTAAATAGTCAGAGTGTTAAGTAAATAGTCAGTGTTTAGTTAATAGTCAGGATGTTAAGTAAATAGTCAGTGTTTAGTTAATAGTCAGAGTGTTGAGTAAATAGATGGAGTAATATAAAGCAAATAGTCAGAGTGTTAAGTAAATAGTCAGTGTTTAGTTAATAGTCAGGATGTTAAGTAAATAGTCAGTGTTTAATTAATAGTCAGTGTGTTGAGTAAATAGATGGAGTAATATAAAGCAAATAGTCAGAGTGTTAAGTAAAAAGTCAGAGTGTTAAGTAAATAGTCAGTGTTTAGTAAATAGTCAGAGTGTTAATAGTCAGAGTGTTAAGTAAATAGTCAGTGTTTTGTAAATAGTCAGCGTTAAGTAAATAGTCAGAGTTTTAAGTAAATAGACAGTGTTATAAGTCAGAGTGTTAATTGTCTGAGTATTAAGTAAATTAAACAGAGTGTTAATAGTCAGAGTGTTTATATTAAGTATACAGTGTGTTACGTAAATAGACAGAGTGTTAATAGTCAGAGAGTTTATACTTTATAAGGGTATAGGATTTTTGCGAGGATGGCAGACATAATAACAATGGCTTTAATTTACAATTTACAGAAGACATCAAGATTGGAATGCAACAAAATTCTGGTCAAAAATCATTTGTCGTGCAGACTTAATTCGTTACATGTAGGTCACTAAACCAAGTCTTGACAATCAATCCTACCAGACTCCTGCGATGGAGTGGAAACGTTCTGGAGTTCAGAAAAAATCTCACAATCAGTCGTAGAAGTAAGATTGTCGTAAGATTTTTTTGTAAAATTTTCGTACGTTTGACGTAACGTCAAAAAACAGTCATAAGTTTACGTCTAGTCTAGGGTTGCCGTAAGTATATAAATTCTATATACTAGTATATATTCAACATATGAATAGATAACCTACATGTAAACTCTGTTGGTCTTATGCCCCCAAAGTCTAATATTTGGGAGCATACAGTTTCTGCTCTGCTCTGTCCATTTCAGCTGTTCATCTGTTTGTCTGCTCATAAAGACTTTAACTTATTACTTTGTAATTGTTGGTGTTAGCTGCATGGACTTTCATTTTTCCACAACTTAATTTCATGTGACATAGCCTTTCTTTGGGCACAAACATTTGACTTTTCTTTGAAAAACATTAACTTTGACCTTATCTTTTGAACGTTTGGTGCTAGGGCTGTCATACATTTATCATTCAAAACTGTACCTCTCTTTGAAATAAGTAACAAAATTTTTAAGTTTTAAAACTGTTTATTAGGTAAGGAGACATCAGAAAATCTCTGTTTTCACTTGTAAGCATTGGCCTTATGTTTAGGGAGGAAAGAGAAACCTTCTGGTACTGGACCGAGCAGCATCTCACTGTAGAAGAACAAAATTCTTTGTTAACAACTTTTCAGAAAATTTAGATGAGTATAAAGGAATATTTTCATTGTGGCCTTACGAGTATTATTGACCTTTTACTTTAATTTTGATCCAAAGGTATTACCAGGTAACATTTTAATTGCTATCTTTGAAAAAAACCATGATGCCTTTTTCTTTTTCAAGAGAATGACAGATTTGAAGAAGCCAAAGCATAGGACTTAAAATATAGAAAATGACAAAACCTTATACATTTGAAAATGGAATAAAAATATTACCTTAGTTTGACCCAGTCTCCACAGTTTGGACTAGCCATGAGAGTCTCAAGGTCATTGCGACCTACGTAATATGGGGGTCGTTCATTGATCTTCTGGGGCACCTGTTCTAGAAGGCCCACAGGTATATACCTGAAATCCAAAAGTGTGACATCAACATCTAATACACAAAACTTACAGTGCATTTACAGACAAATATTCTACAGAAACAAATAACTCAACAAAGTTTATATATTTCAGTGTATACTTGTTTACATGCAGGACATTTGAAAGTTGGGAAGCATAATAGGAGTGCATCTGTACAAATCCCCATTTTTAATATTTTTGATAAAAGTCATGAAACATTATTTGAACTTTTTCTATTTCTTATGGTTATATGTACAAGATATTTCTAAGTTATGTATAGTGAAAACTATCTAATCTGACATGCACAATTTTATGTCTGAATAGAATGGGTGGAGGATGTCACAGTGTAAAAGAACATGAAAATTAGGAAAATGGGAAATTTTACGTCAGAATATACAGTGTGACAGATTGAACAGGTGTCAGATTGGAAGATTTCACTGTATTTTCCAGGTCAAAGAAAAGGTGAGATTGTTTTACCTGTACATGTGTTTTATCCAGGTCAAAGAAAAGGTGAGATTGTTTTACCTGTACATGTGTTTTATCCAGGTCAAAGAAAAGGTGAGATTGTTTTACCTGTACATGTGTTTTATCCAGGTCAAAAAAAGGTGAGATTGTTTTACCTGTACATGTGTTTTATCCAGGTCAAAAAAAGGTCAGATTGTTTTACCTGTACATGTGTTTTATCCAGGTCAAAAAAAGGTCAGATTGTTTTACCTGTACATGTGTTTTATCCAGGTCAAAGAAAAGGTGAGATTGTTTTACCTGTACATGTGTTTTATCCAGGTCAAAGAAAAGGTGAGATTGTTTTACCTGTACATGTGTTTTATCCAGGTCAAAAAAAGGTCAGATTGTTTTACCTGTACATGTGTTTTATCCAGGTCAAAAAAAGGTCAGATTGTTTTACCTGTACATGTGTTTTATCCAGGTCAAAGAAAAGGTGAGATTGTTTTACCTGTACATGTGTTTTATCCAGGTCAAAGAAAAGGTGAGATTGTTTTACCTGTACATGTGTTTTATCCAAGTCAAAGAAAAGGTGAGATTGTTTTACCTGTACATGTGTTTTATCCAGGTCAAAAAGAGGTCAGATTGTTTTACCTGTACATGTGTTTTATCCAGGTCAAAGAAAAGGTGAGATTGTTTACCTGTACATGTGTTTTATCCAGGTCAAAGAAAAGGTGAGATTTTTTTTTACCTGTACAGGTGTTTTATCCAGGTCAAAGAAAAGGTGAGATTGTTTTACCTGTACATGTGTTTTATCCAGGTCAAAGAAAAGGTGAGATTTTTTTTTTACCTGTACAGATGTTTTATCCAGGTCAAAGAAAAGGTGACATTCTTTTACCTGTACAGAAAGGAGACCCACTCCAGGAGGAACCGCCTGGTGGTCTCTACCCCCTGGGTGTCACTCCCCCAGTGTTCCAGGCCGTTATTCACGAAGCGTTTCAGCATGTCAAATCTCTCCGAGGATGATATGTCCCAGTGCCTTCTCTCTTTCAGCTCCGTAAATATCCAAGGTTTGATCAAAGCACCTCTAAAAGAATACAAACTTTTAAATCATTATATTCCCTGATTGAAAAGTTGGAGGGTATTTAGTGATCAAATGTCCGTCTGTCTGTATGTCCATCTGTCCAGTTGTTACGCTTTGGGGTAATGCCATTATGCACCTCTTATTTAGCATTTTGATCTGACACATATTTCAGCCCTCCAAAAGCAAAACATGGACTTTGCCATTATAATCATATGGAAGGCAAGGGGGTATCATTTAATTAGTAAGCTCATTGCTCAAAGTATCTCTAGATTACATTTATTTCTTAATCTCCTGGAGATTTGCAGAGCTTAAAATTTATAAGTATATACCAGTAGTAAATACTACAAGCATGATTATGGGACATAAATTTATGTTCCTACCTGGCCACCATACATCCCGAGACCTTTGTGTTTTGGAGATGAAGATCCAGATCCTCATATGACAGAATATCCCCATTACCTAAAGAAGACAAACCATGTGGAAACATTGAAAAAGCACCAAAAGATACCAAGTCAAGTCACATACTCTAATACTTTTCTATGCCACGTTCAAATGTAATAAGAATTAAATTTAAATAGTGTTCACATGGAAAATTTAAATTAACAGTAGTTTATTGGGCATTAAATTATTTCACATTACTTCTGTGTGAATGCCGTCAAGTCACATACTCTGATACTTTTCTATCCCATGTTCAAATGTAATAAGAATTAAATTTAAATAGTGTTCACATGGAAAATTGAAATTAACAGTAGTTTACTAGGCATTAAATTAATTCACATTATTTCTGTGTGAATGCCAGGGGAGGCTGATTCAAATTAAATTCTGACGCATTCGTTATGAACAAAATTATGGCCCACATGAATTTGGACTTTTCTTTTTCTTCATTAGCAGAATTTTTTTCCTTATACCGTATAGCGGGTTATTTAAGCAGGGTGCTAATTTTGGCTTATTTTAGAGTTTTGATGGTAGCCCGTTAAAAATTTAATCGCTAAAATATTCAGTACTCTTCTTAGTGTCCATTTGTAAAGAGTTAAAACACTGTCTCCGCTAAAATAAAGAACTATATGTGGTATATTGCATATGCTTGCCCCCACAAAAGTCAAATTTTGAAAACTTCCTGAAATGTGCTGAATTCAATAAATTGTACGAGAAATATAAGTTAACAGAAAATATTATAGTTCCAGAGCAGTGTATTCACAATTTCTGTTTTTATGACGTCACAAATTAGTCCGATTTTATATCCTTTTTCAGAAAGAGGACAAAATGGACAAAATTTCAACAATTTAAGCTTTAGAATTTATAGAGCGCATGTGTGTTCAGGAACAATATTGACATATATCATTGATATTATCATTCTACACATTATATCAAAATATTAATCCTGAACACACATGCGCTCGGTGACTTTTATTTAAAATATCGACGAAATATGTACATTTTTCTGCAAAATTCATAAAAAACTGAAATTTACGTCATATTTGTGACGTCATTACGTACATATGACGTCATTACTTATGAAATTATTCAGTGCTTTGAAGTCAGCATATACTCCCCTGTTTAAGGACTTAATTAAATATTACTCCATCAAAGTTTGATTTTGGGGGGCAAATGTTGGTTAATACCGCATATAGTTCTTACACAAAAATTATTGGCATACCTTTGAGCAGGCAAAACGCCAAATTTTACACCCGCCAAGAAAACCAGCTATACGGTAGATACATTCTTATGTAAAACTTTCATTACCCATTGTAGCCCCACCCAACCCCTGGGCTTCATGATTTGAGCAAATTTTAATCTACATGTAACTACACTATCTGGGGATGCTTCTACATAACTGTGACTGACCATCAGCTTTGCTGTTCTTGGCCTTCATCTCAGGTAAGCTAAACACAATGGCAAGGCCTTGAGTTGCCTTAATTAGTACTGAGAAAGTTTGGAGTTGAAATACTTACCGAACACAGGCATTGGTTTACCCGCCTCTGCACATTGGTCAATGTAGTCCCAGTCTGCTAGCCGAGTGTACCTCTGTTCTCGTGATCTACCATGTAACTGTCAAATTTAATAGAAGTTATTAAAGGACTTTCAATATTAAAAGTTCCTCATTGACACATACAACTCCCACTATTAAATTACAAATAATTTTACAATGTTTTAAACACTTTCCATATGATTCAAGCAATGAAAATACATGTACATGTTTGGTACATGTACATGTACAGTGCATGTAATACTGTTGACTAAAATGAAATGACAAAACTAAAACATTTTTTCCACCTTTACTTTCAAGCTTGTGAAAAATCCATTACCCAACTATCAGCCTGAGAGTGAATTTTGGTATATAATACACTGAATGTAAATCAATTTTAATGCAACAATAATGCAGAAATTTTATATTTAAAGGTATGTTTCACATGACAATTCTAAGACCTCCACAATAAAAATAAGAGTTTTCCTCTTGTTATCATTTAAAAAGTCATTTCTTGGGATGGAATAAAAACAAAATATGACCAGTACTCACTGTTACCATGGAGACCCCCCAATCTCTCAGTTTGGGTATGACTGTGTGGGCAATGTTCTTGTTGTCAAATATTCCCGTCCTCATTTTAACGGTCAGTGGAACGTCCAGTACGGATCTCATCCCCGCGATAATCTGCTCAAACTTGTTAAGTCGACCAATCAAAGCACACCCTTCCCCCTAAAAATATCAAATCAACAATTAGTATGCAAATGTTTACTCTATATAAAATTATCAACTCCTATTAGACTTTGGTTTGAGGTTTGACTGTATTTGAATACTATGATTAATACTATAAGTTATCCAGGTTCAATCAAGGGTATTTACTTATCAAACCCAAGGTTAATCAGTGGTATCTCAAACTATCGAATAGATTTATTACATACTACAATGCATTGTGACATCACATTACTTGCTTTTGTGATAGATGTGATAGAGAAACTATTCATTTTGATGCCGCGTTATTTACCCATTGTCCTAAGCTGGGTGTGCGGAAATTTACACCCAGTTTGTTTGATTTGAACATATTTTATTGTATATACTTTACAATTGGGACTAGGCAAAAGTTCTAAAAACTTAATACGCCCTTTTCCTACATATGCATTATACCAAACATACTGTAAATGTATTACATTTGGCGTGTACGATATTTGGCGGAAATGCCATTTTCAACAAGTTAGAGTAGATTTGATTTAGCGCTGTCTGAATGTGCTAGATTATAAATGTATGATTAAACAAGACATTTAGCGATGTACTTGAATTAGGGGACTCTGCTTTCTGCTAAAATCGCTAAATAGAATACACCGCTAAATGTAATACGTTTACAGTATTTACATACATGGGTTTCAGCTAAAATGAATTAAAACAGAAAAACATAATATATAATAATCAGAGCAAAACACATTCAATAGAATACATTCCTTTTGTAATACACATGCCGTAGAAAATTTACAAGAAGTAATTAGTGTATCAATCAAACGTCCTGACTTTTTAATAAAAGTTTGTACAAGACCAGATGAAAACGTGATATATGAAGTTCCATGCCAGTGGAAAGTTTCCATATTTCCTGCATAGAAAATAAAAGTACTTGCCTTCTTGTACACCAGATCTATAGGACAGCCACAGTTAAGATCCAGAAAATCTAGTTCTACATTCTCATTGATCAGCTGTGAGCACTTTGTTAGTGTGTCTGCAAAACCACCACAAATCTGAAATGAAACAAAAAACAGTCTCAAACTTTATATCAATGTTTCTATCCAATTAATCTTTCTCAATTCAAGACAAAAATGAACTCATTATAGACTGGTAATTTACATGTATCTTATTGATAATTTGTTTGGGACATGAAGTACTGCAACACAGAGGACCTAAGATTTATCAATGACTCAATGTGAAAACAAACATTTTGAAATAAACACTTCATCCCATAGCAGGGTTGGGGTCTGGAGTTCCTCCCTTAACAGAGGGGTTGAGATGATGGGAATTCCAGAATAACAGGGGTGGGGTTTGTTATAGGCAGGGAAATTCTCTGGCCTGGGTCTTAAGAACAACCTTGCATATATATGGTATCATATTGAACAATGGCTAAATCCTACTTACAAAGAACTGAAATTAAAGTTTAGTTATGACCAAATAAAAACGCTCTGTGTACACATAACAAGAGGCCCATGGGCCACATCGCTCACCTGAGAAGCTTTGATCATTCTGTTCTTTACCAGAGTTCCCCCTTGTAATACATTATGTATCCCCACCCTACCCCACTGATCATAATTAAGACATTTTGAAATCAACTACCCCAGGATCCTTCCATGTGCAAATAAGTTTCATCTTTTCTGGCCCAGTGGTTCTCGAGAAGAAGATTTTCAAAGATTTTTCCTATATACATGTATTTTTATGTAAAACTTTGATCCCCCCATTGTGGCTCCACCCTTCCCCTGGGGGTCATGATTTGAACAATTCAAAATCTACATTACCCAAGAATGCTTCCACATAAGTTTCAACTTTTCTGGCCCGGTGGTTCTTGAGGAGAAGTTTTTCAAAGATTTTTTCCAATATATTTCTATGTAAAACTTTGATTACCAATTGTGGCCCCACCCTTCCCCCGGGGGTCATAATTTTATTTAGAATCTACACTATACCAGGATGCTTCCACATAAGTCTCAGCTTTTCTGGCCCAGTGGTTCTTGAGAAGAAGATTTTCAAAGATTTTTCCTATATATTTTTATGTAAAACTTTGATTCCTCATTGTGGCCCCGCTCTTTCCCCGGGGGTCATGATTTGAACAATTTAGAATCTACACTACCCAAGAATGCTTCCACATAAGTTTCAACTTTTCTGGCCCAGTGGTTCTTGAGAAGAAGATTTTCAAAGATTTTTCCAATATATTTCTATGTAAAACTTTGATTCCCCATTGTGGCCCCACCCTTCCCCCGGGGGTCATGATTTTTACAATTTAGACTCTACACTATCCCAGGATGCTTCCACATAAGTCTCAGCTTTTCTGGCCCAGTAGTTCTTGAGAAGAAGATTTTCCAAGATTTTTCCTATATATTTCTATGTAAAACTTTGATTCCCCATTGTGGCCCCGCCCTTCCCCCGGGGGTCATGATTTGAACAATTTAATATCTACACTACCCTAGGATGCTTTCACATAAGTTTCAGCTTTTCTGGCCCAGTAGTTCTTGAGAAGAAGATTTTTAAGTATTTGTTCTATATATTTCTATGTAAAACTTTGTTTCCCCATTGTGGCCCCGCCCTTCCCCCGGGGGTCATGATTTGAACAATTTAATATCTACACTACCCTAGGATGCTTTCACATAAGTTTCAGCTTTTCTGGCCCAGTAGTTCTTGAGAAGAAGACTTTCAAAGATTTTTCCTACATATTTCTATGTAAAACTTTGATTCCCCATTGTGGCCCCGCCCTTCCCCCGGGGGTCATGATTTTTACAATTAAGAATCTACACTATCCCAGGATGCTTCCACATAAGTCTCAGCTTTTCTGGCCCAGTGGTTCTTGAGAAGAAGATTTTCCAAGATTTTTCCTATATATTTCTATGTAAAACTTTGATTCCCCATTGTGGCCCCACCCTTCCCCCGGGGGTCATGATTTGAACAATTTAATATCTACACTACCCTAGGATGCTTTCACATAAGTTTCAGCTTTTCTGGCCCAGTAGTTCTTGAGGAGAAGATTTTCCAAGATTTTTCCTACATATTTCTATGTAAAACTTTGATTCCCCATTGTGGCCCCACCCTTCCCCCGGGGGTCATGATTTGAACAATTTAATATCTACACTACCCTAGGATGCTTTCACATAAGTTTCAGCTTTTCTGGCCCAGTGGTTCTTGAGAAGAAGATTTTTTAATGACCCCACCCTATTTTTGTCTTTTCTTGATTATCTCCCCTTGCGAGGGGATATGTCCCTTCATTTTAACAATTTAAATTCCCCTTCACCCAAGGATGCTTTGTACCAAGTTTGGTCAAAACTGGCCCAGTGGTTCTTGAGAAGAAGTCGAAAATGTGAAAAGTTTACAGACGGACAGACAGACAGACGGACGGACATACATTTGGTTATATATTGGGCACATCAAGTCCAAGTCCTATTGGATACTGCTTATTGGATACAAAAAAAGTGTACACACGAGAGAGCATTATTTGGGTAGTTACTGTTCAAATCTTATTGGATATTAATACTCGTGTCCGTATTTTATTGAGTTTTTTCTTATTGTTTTTTATTCATTTCAGATTTATTATATATTTAATATTTGCTGGTAAATTCAGACAAGACTGAAAACCTTTGGTTTTAAACCCATATTTTTGTCAATTTCTGTGATATAGCTCTTTTATTGTAACACCTAACTAATTTGTTCTTAGCAATAAGGATATACACCTGTATATTTCAAAATATCTAATATTAAAATATATGAATACCTAAGTGCAAAAAAACTGAATTGTGAAAACTCAACACATTTCAGACTCTGTTCAACCTTTCTTGAATAACAAAATTAAGTATTTAAGGAGAAACCTTTTTGAGTCATGACCAATAAATAATAAGCAAATGCCCATTACATGTTGGACAGAATGAAGGTATCCAACAGGCATTGGACAGGTGTCCAATACCTGTTGGGTTGTATTTTGACAAAGGGATTAAACTATCCAAGAACCATTGAACATGTGTACATTGTCCAATTCTATTTGGGTTTCTTGAATCTCCTCATCAAAATACAACCCAACAGGTAATGGACACTTGTCCAATTCTTCTTGGGTTTCTTGAATTGTTTCATCAGAATACCACCCAACAGGTAATGGGCATCTGTCCAGCTCCTCTTGGATATCTACATCCCACCCAACAGGCAATGGACACTTGTCTAATTCTTGGGTTTCTTGAATTGCATCATTGAAATAGAACCCAACAGGTAATGGACACCTGTCCAACTCTTCTTGGATATCTACATCCCACCCAACAGGTAATGGACACTTGTCCAATTCTTCTTGGGTTTCTTGAATTGTTTCATCAGAATACCACCAAACAGGTAATGGACATCCGTCCAACTCCTCTTGGATATCTACGTCCCACCCAACAGGCATTGGACACTTGTCCAATTCTAGGGTTTCTTGAATCTCCTGATACAATACAACCCAACAGATAATGGACACCTGTCCAACTCCTCTTGGATATCTACATCCCACCCAACAGGTAATGGACACTTGTCCAATTCTTCTTGGGTTTCTTGAATTGTTTCATCAGAATACCACCCAAAAGGTAATGGACATCTGTCCAACTCCTCTTGGATATCTACATCCCACCCAACAGGCAACAGACACTTGTCTTATTCTTGGGTTTCTTGAATCTCTTCATAAAATACAACCCAACAGGTAATGGACACCTGTCCAACTCTTCTTGGATATCTACATCCCATCCAACAGGTAATGGACACTTGTCAAATTCTTCTTGGGTTTCTTGAATTGTTTCATCAGAATACCACCCAACAGGTAATGGACACTTGTCCAATTCTTCTTGGGTTTCTTGAATTGTTTCATCAGAATACCACCCAACAGGTAATGGACACCTGTCCAACTCCTCTTGGATATCTACATCTCACCCAACAGGTAATGGACACTTGTCCAATTCTTCTTGGGTTTCTTGAATTGTTTCATCAGAATACCATGCAACAGGTAATGGACATCCGTCCAACTCCTCTTGGATATCTATATCCCACCCAACAGGCAATGGACACTTGTCTAATTCTTGGGTTTCTTGAGAATCCCCTCATTATAATACTACCCAACATGTAATGGACACCTGTCCAATTCCTCTTGGATATCTTCATCCCTTCAATAGTATATAAACTAAAAGGTAATGGACATTCTTCTTGGGTTACTCAATTTTTTTTTCATAAGAAAGAAAACCCAATAGGTATTGGATATTGGTTCAACTCTTCTTGGAAATTACATCCCAACTTTAGAATAAAACCCAACAAGTGATGTTTACCTGTCCAATTCTTCCTGGGTTACTTATACCCTTCATTAAAATTGTCAAATTTGTCTTGGATATTTATATTCTTGCATTAGATTGCAAATCCAATAAGTATGACATTTACCTTCCCTAGTTGAATTCAAATTTGTCTGCATAAGCATACATAAGTCCAAAACATATTTAATACTTTAATTCTAACATTCCACATCTCATTCAGTGTACACTTTACAAATGATAGGAAATATTTAAGCATTTTGTGCCTAAACTATTTGGCTTTAAAGAATTTTCTAACCATGTTTGCAAAATTTAAATTTAAATATTGGAACTTGGAGCAAGGCATTACAGGTAAAACAAGATGCTGAAAACCATATTGATAAATAGATCACACCCTTGATAAAATATTTGCCTTCAGTTGCTAAGATTGTGTTGTATTATATGGAAAATTTCTATAATCCTGTTTATTACAGATGCATGTACAATGCATATTTTCCCTGTAATAATAAAAATACTTCTGAGATGTAACACAATGGATTAAATAGTCACCGATGTTAAAAGATATTACATTATCTCATTAATATGGTTTGGAAATCACAAACTTAGTTTTGAAGCCGATAAAACAGTGTCACACCAGAAAACTCAGTTACAAGTACAATGAATGAATTCCTTGAATCAAAACTTTAAAATAATTGATGCACTATGTCCAAATCTTTTCGACAAATTGGGATAAAGATATTAAATCAAATCATCACTGTTATAAGTCTTAGAGCTAGAGAAAAGTCATTACATGCCCAAATTTTACATGCAAGACTTTGATCCTATATTTCAATAAATGTCAAAATGGTTTTATTTTTGTTTCTGTTCGATACTTTCTTCTTCAGGGTCTCTCATGGCCTATACTGTATGATACTTCCATTGACCCTGCTCTTTTATATTGCCATATGTTTATCCAGTAGCAGTGGTTATGCTCAGGCAATCTTTGAAATATTCCTCATTTCATGCATCTCCTTCAGTTCTGCCTCTGTCCATTTTATTCATTCTGCAATTAAATAAAGGCATTTTTTTGCCGTATAAAACATGTTTTTCTTGACTACAGCAAGATCACCCTTTATGTTGATCAAACCCAACCAAGAAGTAGAAGTATATTTCTTATCCAGAAATGTGTATTGATAAATAAAATGGAAGAAAAACTAAATTCTATCAACTCTTTTTTTTCTTCTATGTCTAACTGCAACTTCATCTTACCCCCCATCCGCCATAATTCTATCAAAATGGAATCATCATTCAACACACAAAACGATGTTGCATATTGATTAGACAGTATGTTAGTTTTTGATTGTTAAGAAGGAGATTTTAAAAAGATTTTACATCTATTCCTTGCAAATTTTAGACTTCTAATGTAAGACTATCGGTACATTAGGGGTACATAATATTCAAAAACATTTCTACACTTAATGATAAAGCTTTCACATTAGTATTGATTTTAGCCCAATGGGTCTGCAAAGAGGATTTAAAATTGACCTAAACCTTACTAACTGCTTTGAAATTATATTGACAGGGACAGAGACACACTTGAAACTCCATCCCCCCTTCCTGGGGTATGCTTTGCACAAAATTTAATTAAAATTGACTAAGCTGGATAGAAGTTGAAAATATGAAAAATTACAGTCAAACAGATTATGAATAACTTTCAGCACATCAGACATGAAGTAGTGATCCTTAAATAAAATACACCTACAAGATGAAGCTGTTTTATTCCTTTGAAGTGATATCTAGTATTGTTTCTTTTCCTGTATGCCACCTCTATCAGAACAAAATGTTATACATGTATTAACATAACCTATGACCGTATAGTACCCCAGTATTTACTTTACAATTAATTATGTTCTGGAACCAACCCTCAGATGCCCTTAAAACAAATGATTCTAAACTGGCAAAGGTAAAGGGCATCTGAAGAATTTAAAATAAAATGATAGTACAAACAAGCAAACAGTGTGCATGAAAATGTTGGCAAACACTAGAAAAAATACTAAGGTACTTTCTCAAACTTAACATGAATACTAAAGAGGTTTTATGTAGCTGTATTGCACAAACCAAAAGCTTTTCTGCAGTTAAAGGTTGATTGCCTAGTAGTTATGTAGTATGTACAAGTTTTTTCCCTCTATCTCTTCTAATTTAAGAAGCGAAAATGTCTCTAAAAATCTTATGGTTGGCATGATGTATTCCTGTTCATTTTACTGATTACTTACAATTGTCCTATTTCTGAAGGTCATCTTCTGATGAGTGTGTTCTCTGCAATGTTCACAATTGAAGTTCCTGTTTGACCTGTTACATATTGAAAATCCTCAATGAACATGATTATGGTTTTAATTTCCATTTTAATTATTGATTACTTTTATTAAAAAAAATCTAAACCAATTTATTGTAACATAATACTTAGGAAAATATTTATGTAATATCAATGGAAAAAAAGGAATCATTATCTCCAGTTATCCTAAAATCACAAGTAAGCATGAATCATATAATTTCACATAGGTAAACCCATTAGCTTTTTGTGCTATTAAACCATAGTCATCGCTATGCAATAAAGAAAATCAAGTACTAATCCACAGCTTGGTGGCAATAAAGTTACTATCCCCGAGTAAAAAGTGACAAGCCCAAATATAGAGGCAAAAATTAAAAAGTAACATTGAAAAAAAGTTCATCGTGAAAAAAGTCAGGGTATTAACTACAGATGATTCTTTTTAAAATTAAAGTTCAATTTAATTTTCGCTTGTAAAATTTAATCATATATAAATTAATGATTTAAAAAAATGAAAAAAAGATTTTAAATATTCCTTTTCTGGTCATTCACTAGTTCGTCTAATTAAAACGAAGCAAAAATCATTTTGTTTTCATCTTGAACCATTTAAAGCCATATATGGCGTATGTACAATGAAAATTATTAAACTAAAATTATAAGAACTTATTATTTGTATCATTACTTTATATAAACATGATAAAGATAGAAATTTTCCGTAAATTACAAAATCTAAGTCAATTGCGTTATAAAGATATCAAAATTTAATTTGGATTCTCGGAATTTTCTCCGACTTGGAAGAAAATAGAAAAGATTTAAATAACACATTACAGAGAAGATAAAATCGTATTATTAGATAAAACGAGGTGTTCTCCATGCTCCGTGTATGAAAAGCTTTAATTTAAATGTATTAACTATATTTCTTTACTTAATTTTGTATTTTTCAAAAATATATTTTTGATCAGTTACGCCATATATGGCTTTAAAAAACGCTACATAATTGCATGACACTTATCATTGAGTTTATTGAGTGAATGTATATAATTTAATAATTAGATTTCTGTGAGGCATATATGTACAAGCAAATATTGCTATATTAAACACAAGAGGCCCAGGGGCCACATCACCTGAGCACATCGGGCAATTTAATCCCCCCCCCTCCTCCAGGCATTCATCATATGAACAAACTAGGAGAATGATTCCATATAAATATCACTAATCATAGCTTTGAAGTACTTCTTTTTAAAAGGTTTCCCTATATATCCCTATGTAAAATCATTTTATCGGGGGTCATGATTTGAACAAACTTGAATCTACACTACCTGAGGATGATTCCACATGAATCTTTCCTGGCCCAGTGGTTCTTGAGAAGAAGATTTTTAAAGATTTTCCCTATATATTCCTATGTAAAACTTTGATCGGCCATTTTGGCCCCACCCTACAATGCAAATTTTAAACTAAAACTTAAGAACTTCATTTAAACAAACTTTATATACACTACCTGAGGATGATATGAGTTTCAGCCATGGTTCTTGAGAAGAAGATTTTTAAAGATTTTCCTATATATTCCTATGTAAAACTTTGATCGGCCATTTTATTGCCCCGGGGGTCATGATTTAAACAAATATACACTACCTGAGGATGATTCCACAATCTTTTCTGGCCATGTGGTTCTTGAGAAGAAGATTTTTAAAGATTTTTCCTATATATTCCTAGTAAAACTTTGATCGGCCAATACCCCCGGGGGTCATGATTTGAACAAATGAATCTACACTACCTGAGGATGATTCCACATGAGTTTAATCTTTCCTGGCCAAGTGGTTCTTGAGAAGAAGATTTTTAAAGATTTTCCCTATATATTGAATTTCCTATGTAAAACTTCGCCCTATCCCCAGGGGTCATGATTTGAACAAATTTGAATCTAAATGAGGATGATTCCAAATATCATCTTTCCTGGCTAAGTGGTTCTTGAGAAGAAGATTTTTTAAAAATGCCATTATTTTTCCCTATCAATTATTCCCCTTGGAAAAGGGCCTGGCCATTATGGCTTTGTGAATCCCCTTAAACTTTTAATTAAAACAGTGGTTCTTGAGCTGAAAAAAATAATTTAAAAAAGAAACAATGACAACAACGACAACGACAGACAACGGACAAATTTTGATAAAGCACTTGAGCCTTCGGCCATATTAAAAAAGGAAAGGGGGGAATTCAAATTAGGAAATAAGGATCGTTTTTAAGTAATCAGTCTTGTAGTACTGCAAAATGGATGCAGTTGTGGAGATTTATGGATAATATGAGCATGCTGTCTGGAATATTTCCATATTAGGGAATTTAGCGCAGAAAACCAGTAGCCCCATCCTCAAAAATGGAAGCTCCGGGTGTAGCGCGATGCTAATTACACACCCATCATGTGAAATAGTTATAGTAGCCCTATATCAATTTCAGTATTGTTTTAAATTAATTAAAACAAATGACAAAAACAATAATTAAAAAAAATCAAAATAAAGCGCGGCGCAATGCCCTATTTTCTCGGCGCAATGCCCTTTTTTCCAGCGCCATGCCCTTATTTCCTAAGCCAAATATGCCCAGTTTATGCAATATTCCTTTGCTGTTCTGTTTATTAAGTGCATGCTGATAATCCCTTTATTTAAACAACGACAGGAAATCACTTCACGCTTGAACGCACGCACACAGCCACCTGGCTAATTAACATGCCTCACGCTGTCTGGGTAGAGGATTTAACTTGAGAAACTGTCATTTGATTGCATTGATTATGCAAGAATTAGCCCAAGACCAAAGATAAATAAACTTGTAAATTATTAACTAATGAAAATCAGGATCGTTTTTTATAAACCGAAAGTAGAATAAAACACATAGTACAACTTGAAGAAAAAACGGATATTTTATCTGAATAAAATACTTACAGTGTACTAAAAAACTGAATGTAATGTGATAAAAAGGCTTAAAAACAACAAACTAAGTTAGTTTCTTTGATTGAATTGATAGATTTGACAAGCTGAGGGTCAAAGTTTCTAATTAAAGGCAGAGTTTTTTTTTTTTAAAACAAATTATGCGTGGCAGTAAGATCAGTTTTCACATGATCCTGTTGGTAGAATATTTTCCAAGTAAAGAGAATGGTCTCTACATGTATTTTTCAAAATGCCCATCCCCCCTTCCCTGAAAAAAGTATTTTCCTTTAATGTTTGAATTGACTGTACATGAAAACAAATAACAGTCCAAGCAGGTAAAAAAAATAATCATACCTCCAAACTTTAATAATTTTTGCACCTGTTTCAGCTAAATTAATACCATGACTTTCTCAAGTGTAACCTTACTACTTTTTTTATTGAAGAAATTGGATGTAAATGCTTTTTTTATATTCTTTTTGTTTCTGAATCAATAATTAAAACATTGTTTTAAAAAAGTGGAATACAGATATATGAATTTATCTTTAAATTACTTGTTTTAAATAAAGATTTCAATATGAAAGGATATTAAAAGTAATTAAACATGTTAAAGTATGTAAAAATTAAAAAATGTGTAATATAATTTCAATGACATTAACATTTGTTTTCAAAGTGCCCTCGTGAGATCCTGTCGCGACACAAAGTGCCCTTTTGATTCCTTGATTACCATGCCCTTTTTAGGGTCTAGATTTAACATCAAAGACAGAAAGAAGCACTGTTTTGACTGAAAGTTTTTCAGTAATACAATGAATCTCTTAAGTTACATATCAGATGAGATAAACTTACATACAGTTATTTAGTTGTTGTCAATTATCCCATTTATCATCATCTCAGCTCACTTTGCGATTGTAACCGATAATTTACAGTTGATTTATGAACACACGATTGTTAAAATTTTCATTTCCCTTTCCAATATACATTGTCAGAACATACTTAGTTGGTTATGATATGAAATTAAATAATAAACACTTTCGATTTATTTAAGATTATCTAACAATATACGATCATTTACTAAATACTTCTCGCCCTCAAGAGAGTTAAAAAGACAGAGAAAATTCAAAATACAAACAAGTGCAACTTAGGATTAATTGTTCCGATACATCTATTTTAATTTTGTGCACAATTGTTTTCAAAATTACATTGAAATCTATTTTCCTTAAATAGGAACCCAGCAATGGTTAATATTAATCGAATAAACTTACCTTTTCTCTTTTCAATCAGAAAATCTTGTTGACATTAAGTGTTTCTTAGTCGCCATATTTTTTTTCCATGAAAACAAACGTTGTTATGATCAGGATCAACGGAAGTTGATTTTCGGAACTCTCGAGAATTTAGAGTTCCGAATGTAAAACTGAAACAACAAAACACGGTGCGTCCGTGAAAGCAACTTTTTTGGACACTTTTTTGGACAAATCGTCGTGTCCAAGTTTTGTTGGGTACTAACCTGCAAATACCCAATTAGGGTGTTTTAAGCATATTCAGCAACACTTCTTATTGGGTATACCCAATAAGCAAAAAGTACCCAATAAGTACAATCTTGACATGAAAAATACCCAATAAATGCACTCTCGTAAACACGGACAGACACAGACAAACGGACGACGGACAAAATGTGATCAGAAAAGCTCACTTGAGCCTTCGGCTCAGGTGAGCTAAAAAGCAATGGTCTGTTAAACAATAAACAAAGATAATCTACAACACTGGTAATGAAAGTGCATTGTACAGTCACATGTATAAATCTTTTTTCCATGGTACATGTATTTCCCAGCCAGAGAAAAAAATCTGTATCAGTCATGCATGTAATTGAAAAAACGTCATTGGCATAATTTTCTTACCTGAACCCCAAACAAATCCTCACTTTCATGCCTCTTTAACAATGCCCACTCGGAGGCCTGACCTTGAAGAAGGTTTAAGGACATTGCCATCTCACTACAGGTGATGTCCGCTCCATAGGCCTTACAGATCCTCCGAAAGGGGAAGTTACCCACCTAAACAGGGTCAGATGTAGACAGTGATGACTATATATAGCAAAATATACTGAATAATGTATTTTTAACTTGAATTTGAATTTATCATGGATTAAAAGATAAGTTCTAGAAAATTCAAATTTACCATGGTGTAAACAACTTAAATTTACCATAGTCTAGATGACTTAAATTTAAAGTGGTCAAGACAACTTACTGTAGTGAGTGGAGCCAGGTAGTTCTTTGAGCTGAAATCTATCTGAATTATCAAACAAAATGGATAAAGTATAGACCAAAAAACTTTTTTTTTCAAAATTGATAATCGAGAAAAATTTTAAAACTTACATTGCTTGAATACATAAAAAACTGAATCAAATTACATATTAAAGCTTAAGCAATCTCTAAACCCTCCTGTTGTGTAAATCATATTGCATGAAAAAGGTCATGACCTACAGTACCTTTTTGGTTTCTTGAGCTCGAAGTTTGATCACCCCCTCTGATTCATCCCTAATCTCTGGAAATAATTACAGAAATCTCAAAATCAAAACTGTTAAAGTTCAATTATACATCCATTTAGCATTTTACATTAATCATATTCAACATAGAAAACCAATGTGTAGCTTTTGTAAATAAACATGAATCTAAGTTCTAATTCTTAATACTGTAGATTCCCAAATATACATGAGGAATTAATTATTGCATTATTTTATTGTTATGGTGCCTAAATCAATGTAAAATCTCTTGATCAACCATCCACTCATGAATTATTGTTCTTGCGATTTGATGTTAAAGAGCCATTTCAAGATTATAAGTACTTGTGCAAATAAGGAATGTACAGTAATTGAACTAATAAAACTGTAAAGTTGGGGGTCAATTTACCAAATAAGGTTTTTTTTTTTGCAGCCCTGTGACACTGTTTTTGTTTGTATAGCAGTATACAATAAGATAGATTTCCGCATAGTTAACTCCTTACTTCAAGACTCTACAGCAAATGCTCTTACCACTGCTCCAGGAGGACAACATACAAAATGTGTACAACATGTAAAGCTAAAAACATCAGACACATACCTGCAGTAGTACTAGAGGCTTCCTCAGCATTCTTTGACTCCTTGCTCTCCTGTTTGGCAGCACACAGTTTAGAGAAGGTGTCGTGTTCTCCTGGGCCCTTTTCTGCACCTGTTTGACAATTTCATTGGCCTTCTCAAAATTATATCTCTTCTTCCACAAAGTAACCTGGAGATCTTTGGACAGGGTGTTCAGGACAGTTTTCACCTTTAAAATAAGACAAACTGTAAACCAACTACCGGTATTATTTGCGTGTGAGAAATATCCGCGAGTTTTGCCACCTACTCTAACTCAGGAACCTTATTTTTGCTTTAGTTAGTATTTGTAAAGCAATGTTTTGGATTGAATTCAAACTGATGAATCACAATTAAAGGATGAAGTTAATAATAGTTGATTTACAGTTACTGTAACTTTTGAATCATTCAAGATTAAAGAATGTCATTTCTGACATACAAGTATATCTATATGATTTGAATAAATTTAACTAGTGAAATTTGAAAGTAAATATTCTGGAAAAAAAATTGTCTGAATCTTATCTGCGCCCAAATCTTTTATTGCTGAGATGAAAAAGAGCAAAAGAAATGGTTTATAGGGGAAATGTATCTACAGGAAAATGAAATATTCTAACCTCATTTACACCAAAAAAATAGAGTCACTTATTCCTTAGATAATGTAACAGAATACATTAGGATCAACAGGATCAATGAATAAAGATACATAACACATACCTTAGATTTCTCCTTGTACAATTCTTCATTGATTATATTCTTGTAATCCTCAGATATGTGCTTGCTACCATATCGACATGCTATCCCATATGGACATTTCCCGTACGTCTCAAACATATAACAATTGGGGCCAATGTCTTTGGGTTTTGACTCCATGAAGGTTTTTATATCATGTGAAAACTTGCATTTCTCTCCAAAGCTACACTCTTTTTCCTTAGATATGGTGGGGCATAACTTGTCCTTCGGTTTTATATGGGTCACTGGACGTTGTTTATTACGCCCCTTCACCTTCATTTTTTTCTTGGGTTGTCCTTCGTTTTCTTCTTGTTTACCTATAGAACACACACACACATTAAAGTCCGTAGTAAATCACTGTCTTAAAGTTAAAAAAATTATAAACAACACTTCAAAATCCTATAGCATATTTTAAAACACAGTCAGATTTTATCACATATCATTGATGGGGGTGAGAAAAATTATATCAAAGGATTAAAGATATAGAAGTAAAAGAAAAGGAAAAAGTGGTTGGCACTCGAAATCACTTCTACTGTATACAGGGTTATTTTCGCCCCATGTTATTTTCGCCCTTTTACACTTGCTAAAAATTTTACCTCATTTTATATTCGTCCATTTCCACTTCTGTTTAAGAATTTACACTGTGTCTTTTGAATTCTCCCCCTTTTAAATTCACCCTCTTGTGACAAGGGCAAAAGGGCGAAAATTAAGCGGGGGCGAAAATTTCCCTGTATACAGTATATATATCTATATTATACTTTCATGTAAATTATTTGAATCTGATTCGTCGAGAAACATTTGATAAAAAACACTACTACCCGCTGAATATTGAAGCCACGCCCTCCTGCGTAGCAACAGTCAACATTGCTTGACGAAGGGAAGTATTCCAAAAAATAGCGACTGCGCGGAAGTTATGCGCGCACAGTTCACTGTGAACTGTGCTATTTGTGAACACGGTTCACAAATACATATGTATTTGTATAAAACATTCAGTATAATATAATAAATATTGCATGTAGTTGAGTGTAACATTGAAAATTTTTAACCCTCGAAAACCATTGTCAACCTCGGCTGAGCCTCGGTTGATAATGGTTTTCTTTGGGGTGAAAATTTTCAATGTTACACTCAACTACATGCAATATTTATATAATGGTATTTGAGATACTGTATTTTAGAGATAATGAAGTTCAAATACAATGTACATAGAATATAATTTAATGCATCATGGTTTTAATTTCACACAGGTTGTCCTCTTTGAATCTGATTACCTACACAATACCTTCATGAAAAACATCATGAAATTCAGTTGATTTCCAATTCCCTCTTTTAAAGAAGACATATTCATACATCTGTAATGAGTTTTACATGACTTGCATTTTTACATGACTTGCATTTTTACATGACTTACCTTTCTATAAGACTTACGTTTTTACATGACTTACGTTTTTGCCCTTGCTCTAGTTGTTCTTTAGTTTCCTTGGATATATATTCTGTCACCAACTCCGGTTTATGGTTGACAAGAACATACCTAAATTCAATAAAAAAATATACAGACATAGTAAAATAAACCCTGAAACATGGTACTATGGATCTACCATAAAATAAATGACTTTTCAAACAATGTTAAATATGTGTTCTTCACTGGAAACTGGTATCAGTTTTGTACAATTAGGAATTAATCCCCATGTTACTGAATTTGTTATTATTTTAGAAATTATATAGATAATAAAAAATATTACTCTGCCTTGATCCTTGCGAAACCAGGCTTTTCCACTCTCCCTGCAGGCTCTGTGGATTCTTGTTTGGCATCTTCATTCTGCTTGTTGTCATTCATTGTTGTATTGGCTTTGTTGTCAACTTCCATACTTTTAATCTGTTCCTCTGTAATGTTCTTTCCCTCTTTATCGTCTTCAATGACAACTTTCTCTGTGTCTGTTTCTACAAGTGCCATTCCTTTTCTTGAAGTGAAAATATTTTCCTAAAGTGCAGGAATTCTACATTTTATATGATAAAATATTAAGATAGTGTGATTAATATCTGTGTTTGGTAGCATAACATCATAATATCTGTGGCAGATATGACTTCAAACAAGCAATTCAAAGAATTGTGGTCCCAAGCTTTGGTGTCTTGGTGAATGTGATTCCATTGTTTATGACAAATTGTGTCAATATATGAATGCCCTATCATATGTAAATGAAAAGTAATTACCAAATTGAATGTAAAAATTTAAAGAAAATAAGGTCAAACATGAAGGTCAAGGGGTTAAAAATCATAGCATGTACATAAATACTTTGCCACTATAATGCACATATCAAATAGGAAAACCTTCTAAATCAAAAGTTAAAAGGAAAGTAGGGCTGTCACAGTTCCATAATTTTTCGTGTCAGTTCCAAAATTTTTAAGGTTTGGTTTCAAGTTTTTTCAGTTTGGGTTTTTTGGTTCGGGTTTATAATAGAATAAAAACTCATGATTTAATCAAATTATATTAAACAAAATTTTTTAATTGGCAATTTTTTCGGTAGTGGAAAAACAATTTTAATTAGATTGAAGAAACAGCAACATAATGACTGGTTTAAAGAAGTTTCCTAACTAGAAAAATAATTGAACCAAATCATTCAAATCACATTATTACTGTCTTTAATGGTAATATACTAATGAACCTTTTGTTTTAGATGCCATTTTTATGGTAAAACCTACTCTATTGTACAAATTGGAACCGAACCGGGTACCGGAAAAACGGAACGGAACTCGACCCGAATTAATCGTTCCACAGTTCCGGGTCATTTCAGGTACCCGTGACAGCCCTAAAGGAAAGAGAACATTTTTGTGAAGTAGATCACAGTGAACTTCAAAGTCAAGGCCATGGGGTCAAAAATCATTCATAGTGTATTCAGAAATATCTGTCATAGGTAATATACACATGTGTAATATAAAATCCCCAGCTTTTCTCTCTCAAAAGTTATGACCAATTCGAAGTTTAATTTTTTTAGGACGTCAAACTTACAAGGTCAAGGTTACGGGGTCTAAAATCAGTAAATTTGGAAAATTCTTGTCGCAGCATGGACGTAAATATAGGTCCCGGCGGTCCCTGGTCACAGGTACTGGGTAATGTACATGTAAGCATGTGATTTGTACATGTATGCATGTGAAATATTCTCATTCAAAAATTATGACCAAGATGAAAGTTTTTGTGAGACTGATAGACGAATGAGATTTAATGCATCCTGGCTTTCGCGAAAGGGGGACAATTAGACTGCTTACCTTATGCAGCTGTTGTGGTCCTGGAAGTCTAGATTTATTTCAGAGCTGTGCACAATAACTGTTTTCGTTTAGAAGCAGGTCTTTAAGGAGCGACGAACTTCGTCTGTATATTTACTGACAATGTCATTCAACAAATTGAATATCTTTTACTTTCAAGGCATGCTACTCATGCTGCAATCGAAAGCAATGTCTTACTTCCGGTTTGAAGGTGCTAGTTAAGTTATACTTAGGAATAAACTTGTATGAATAGATCGTGCAACTAAATTTCCATTAATTTTGGATTTGATGCAATACTTCGATTGAAGCATTTTAAGGCTAAAAGCATATTTCTCTAATTGTCTTTTAGTTGTTCTAATAAATATCCTAACGAAGCAAAATTTAATAAATGAATAAATTCACTGGTGAGTGAAAACTGCAGTCATATTGCAAATTATATCCTTTAACTTTAACTTAACCTACTTTATATACTGAACAGATAAAACTCCAATGCTTAAAATTCTGATCATGGTCCTTCAATTTTTGGTACATTTATTATTGTATACTTATACTTTAAAAATAAAACGGGAAATAAAGCCATTTGCATAAAATACATCGAACATTAACATCTTCAAGACCATGAATAGATAAATGATTTTGGAGTCCCAATCACTTA
>NW_026924843.1:0-12500 GCF_032062105.1 Saccostrea cuccullata
GAAGTATAAAAGTCCTAGTATCTACCGTTCAAAAGTTATGGCCAAAGTAAAAATTTAATTTTTTTGTATTTAAGTGGGTCAAACTCCAAGGTCTAGGTCAAAAGGTCAAATTTGGTGGTACCCAAAGAAAGGTATTGTCACAAGGAATAAACATGAGAAATATGAAAGTCATAGATCCACTTCATCAAAAGTTATGGGTAAGGTTAAAGTTTTTGCGGACAGACAGAGAGACAGCTAGACAGACAGACGGACACGACAAAAACTATATTCCTCCCGAAACTTCATTTACAGGGGCATAAATTACCCTTTCTTAAAAAGAATGGACAGTTTTCCAAAAAGAATGGACACTTGCAGGTAACATAAGGGTCCTCCACACACATACAACTTATGTTCTCATATTATTGAGCATAAATTTTAACAATCATATCAACCTTTAAAAACTGACCGGGGATAAAAATGTAATTTATCTGGAATTTTTAAAATAATAATTTCAAAATATTTTCCCCAAGGCGTTTTCATTTGTAGGACCAAAAATTTTGTCTTACCCTATCGTATATTTTTATGCTCACAGAATAACCATAAAAAATTAGTTTTAGTGATCAACATATTTTTAAAGATATTAGTTTAATTTATTTAAAAAAAACTCATTTCCTCTCAAATACATCAAGAGAAAAATCAAAAATGTGCATTTTTCCTATGTTTTCTTTTATGATCTTATAATGTACGTATAAATAATGTAAGAGATGTAAAATACACTTTGAAATTAAGTATCTCTGGAAAATACAAGTGTAGTCCTAAATTTTTTTAATACAAAGAGTCATACCTGCTAGCTTGTTTTGATTTTGAAAGTTTTCTAAAAATCTTGTTCGTCATAAGAGTATTGAACAAGAAAAATAATTGTCGTGTTACAAAATCGCAACTATGAAAATATAACACTGGTCCACAAATGATTACACACATGTACATTTGTAGTTTAATCTTGAATTGAAAAGGTACATGTATCTATAAATAGAAACAGGTGATTTCCTTTTAAATACTTCAGTCGCCCGTGCCGTCAGTAAGGCAGCTATGGCTCTTTGAATCAACACTACCTGAGGATGCTTCTATAATGATATGACTATTTCTGTATTTTTTAATAATTTAATTCTTTCAATAAGACGATTCCTATATATTACTATGTAAATACCCTCTGTTGTGCCCCACAACCCCAAGGGGTCATAATATGAACAAGCTTGAGTCAACAATACTCAAAGTTACTTAAACACTAAAATGCTTTTAAAAAGATTAATGATTTTATTAATGATGGGAACATCTTTATATGTTTAATTCAAGGAACAGGCACTGCTCAAGAAATCTGAACAGGCGACATGCCTAATTTAGTTCATGCAGTAATTAACGCAATGAGTTTTCTTAAGAAATAAAGGAGAAATATTCAGTGGATGTAAATATTTCTGTATTTATATGATAAACAAATTGCTATGTTGTTCTAGGGAAGAAGGTTCTTAAATATGTTTTATGTACGATGTATGATCAGGTTCTCCAAATTGATAAATAGGTTCTCTTTTTAATTTTTTCCGAGTTCTTCTTATTAATTTAGATAATGTATCATCCATTTTTTGTTAAAAATCAATATATTCTATCATAACCTTTCTAAAATACTTTATATATATATATATATATATATATATATATATATATATATATATATATATACTCACCGTCAATAGAAACGCAACACCCTAACTTTAGGGTAAAAATTATATACAGGTTATAACTATGTACCAAAAAAGTTAGGACATCTTTTACTTTGCCAAATCAGTTATTTTACGGCTGAATGAATTTCTTTCCATTACCGGAAGTTGCTTTTTAGCCCTCTTAACAGAATTCATTTTTAATCCATTTTTAATAAAATTTTAACAATATTTTGGGTTTCCAAGGTTTTGAAACTGTTAATCATAAGTATTGTACTAAAAAGCCGGGAAAAAATCCTTCTTTCTTTACCGGATGTGATGCCTATATTTCTTCAAAATGACCGATTTTCATTGCTAATGCTGGAAATTCTCAAAATAAAGAAAAAAAGAGCTGCAGATACAAATGTACACTATAAAACGACTCATCAGGCTATTGTGTTTCAATAGCATACATGACAGTTTCTTGAGCGGAAGTCAAAAAGTTGCTACACTACCCCAGGTAAGAGAAAATTCGACCCCAATATCTGAAAAACATGTATTTAAGATTATCCAAAAATATCAATTTTGCTCAGATTAAGACATTAATAAACTTAATGCATGGTAGAAATCGGGCTGGATTTGTTGTATATGGCGGACTAGCACGTTTTCATTAAATGGTCGGAAGGGGGGATGTTTTAAGATTTACCAGGTATGTGTTTCTTTCTAAGTCTAAAAATAACATTTAATGTTTAAATAGAGCATAAATGTTTTGTAAATTTACTTTTTACCTAAATATATTCATTTTTAATGTTATCATTAAAATTTAGAAGGTAACACACAACTCTTAAAACATCCCCCCTTCTTGCTATCAGTCATTTTGAGGAAATATAGACATCACATCCGGTATAGAAAGAATGATTTTTCCCGGCCTTTTAGTACAATACTTATGTTTAACAGTTTCAAAACCTTGGAAACCCAAAATATTGTTAAAATTTTATTAAAAATGGAAAATATTGAATTATGTTAAGAGGGCTAAAAAGCAACTTCCGGTAATGGACAGAAATTCATTCAACCGTAAAATAACTGACTTGACAAAGTAAAAGATGTCCTAACTTTTTTGGTACATAGTTATAACCTGTTTTTAATTTTCACTCTAAAATTAGGGTGTTGCGTTTCCATTGACGGTGAGTATATATTATATATATATATATATATATATATATATATATATATATATATATATATATATATATATATATATATATAAAAGAGATAACCAATTTCAGAATGTATTTCAATTTATATAAAATAATGACTTAGGGGATTAATATATAATAAGCTCACCTCAACGAAGTTGGGGGGAGCTTATGTGATACCCTCGGCGTCGGCGTCCCAGGTTAAGGTTAAGTTTTTTGGAGCAGTTTTCTTTTTAATTACTTCTGTGTCCTATACTGATTAGACATGCATGGAAGATGGTTTTAGTGTGTTTTATTGTACCAGACAAAGTTTCAGATGCTGCAATTTCAGCAAAGGAATTACCAGGTTAATGTTTTTTGAGCAGGTTAACATTTTTGGTGCAGTTTTCGGTATGGGTTTCATTTCCAAGTAACTATAAGCCCTATGTTGACCAAACTTGCATGGATGATACATCTAAGGATGCATACTACCGGGTTTGCTTCGGATGCTGAATCTGACCTACATTTTCCAGATGAGTGAACAGGTTAAAGTTTTTGGTGCAGGTTTTATTTCCAAGTAACTATAAGCCCTATGTTGACCAAACTTGCATGGATGATACATCTAAGGATACATACTACCGGGCTTGCTTCGGATGCTGAATCTGACCTACATTTTCCAGATGAGTGAACAGGTTAAAGTTTTTGGTGCAGGTTTCATTTCAAAGTAACTATAAGCCCTATGTTGACCAAACTTGCATGGATGATACATCTAAGGATGCATACTACCGGGCTTGCTTCGGATGCTGAATCTGACCTACATTTTCCGGTTGAGTGAATAGTTAAAAGTTTTTGGTGCAGGTTTCATTTCCAAGGAACTATGAGTTCTTTAATGACCAATCTTGCATAGATGATACATCTAAGGATGCATACTTCAGGCTTGCTTCGGATGATGAATCTGACCTACTTTTTGTGGATGAGTGAAAATGTTAGTTTTGATGCATGTTTCATTTCCAATAAACTATGAGCCCTATAATGAGCAAACTTGCATGGATGATACACCTAAGGATGCACACTAATGGACTTGCTTCGGATGCTGAATTGGACATACATTTTTCAGATAATAGACAAGGTAAAAGTTATGGTTGCAGGTCTATTACCAAAAACTATAAGGCTTATATAACATTGTATAAACCAAACTTGCACAAATGCTGCATCAAGAGATGAAAACTCTCAAATTTGCTTCAGATGCTGGATTTTCATTACATTTTCATGAAGATGAAGTAGTTTAAATTTTTTATGTAGGTCTATTTCAAAGTATCAGATCAAAATTGCTTTTAAAAATATTTTCATTTTTGGAATGTATACTTTTTGTTGGTTAATTGTGTGACTTTGCCTTACTTAAAGAAAACATTCGTTGAGGTGAGCTCTGTAATCTCTGATTACCTATGTTTTTTACTTATGGATATTTTTCAATTGATTAGATGAATTTTTTTTTTTCAGATGCTGTAAATATCCATCCTGAAACGTTTATGGCATACATGAAAAATGGGAAGACAACAGTTCGTCATGCACGAGGGATCGTTGTTGGTTGTGCTGGAGCTGGGAAAACAACACTTCTGTACAGACTGATGGGGAAAAGTCTCGATGAAATCAAAGAAATAAAATCCACTAGGGGTCTCCATGTCTACGAACACATATTTTCTGTGAAAAACGGAGATTTAACAGGTAGTGTTCTTCAACCAGCTATGAATATAATTATTGTTAAAAAAATATTTTAGTTAATATACAATTAATGAACGTAAATATTTTTTTGCAAATTTGCCAAATTAGTTTTACCTCCGTTCTTTTATTTTGTTAGTTTTATTTTGGCAATCTTAAGATTCAGACGAACGTTTTTATACAACTTATTAGGCTTTTGTTTAGTAATAACTTGACTGTTGATTTTTTGTCTGTAATATCAATATTTAGGGCTCCTGGCGGATATGGCCGGTCGACTGGGGATGCTCACTCCTCGGTATCTGATATCATCTCTGGAATTCCGACCTGTTTACATATCTGTCACAGGTTGAAGATTTTTCCACATTAAATACTGTTCGTTATTTTGACCTTGTTCATTCTAATATAAAGATAAAAATTTAAAGAAAATGTTTTAGTAATTCAAAGCGTCAAAATTGAAATAAAAAGCACTCTCTTTGCATCTTTTTTCCATCCAGGTTAGTTACACACAGTTTCACTTAAATCTTACGAACTGTTGGAAATGGGGCTGAAATCTCACCTGAACACTTTTTTTCTGATAAGAGCTAGGCTTACACGCAAAAATCAGCAAGGGCTGAGGGTGTTACTGTAATAAAATCGAAATGTGTTTGTGAAATACTATGCTCGACAACAACAAAGTTCGAAAAAATATTTTAAGCACATTCAAGGTCTCAAAGTCATTGACCTTAATGACATATGAAAGAACTTTATTACTGGAGTATACTTACCAATTATGAAGTCTCTATCTTTCATGGTTCAAAAGTTATGGCGAAGGTTAAAGTTTGCAAACACAGAAACAGACAGACAGAGAGAACAAAAACAATATACGCCTCGGAACTGTCGATCCTGGCGCATGAAAAATAAATGTGCTTTAAAAGAGGACCGACCATAGTTTCTATTGCGAATCATAGTAAAATGAAGCGTATTTACGGTTTTAATCCAACTTTTTTCGCTTAATTCTTAACATTAAGCAAAATTTAGAAATTATAGGTAAAAAATATAATTAAAAATTGATATTAATGATTTTTTAACCGATTTTGCAATTGATAGGTCGGTTGACGTCGTTTCAATGTGTTTTTAACGTTATAATAATATGCAGCTCTGAAAGAAAGGTGTAATAAAAATATTATTAAAGAAAAAGTAATGAACATTGGCTCTTGAAATTTGAAATATAGAAATTTGAGAATATCTCCAATATTTTTATTATGTTTTCATATGAATCCATTGTGTGCATCATATTTGTTATCCTCTATAAAAATAGTAAAATTTGCTTATATTTTGCATTTTGAGATGCCCCCTCTGGTAACAAGATGGTAGAATTTTGTGTTTCTTACATATATTGTATAATATAGTATTACTCATCAAATATAGTTTCAACAAAATGTCTATTGTAGTATTTGTATTATTTGCTTTAAAGTGCTAAAAATTAGCATTTTCATATATAATCCTATAGTAAATGTACATGTATTTTGAGACGGTCCCTCAAAAATACCTGGACGGTAGATTTCCCTCAAACTTTGCAAGTTAATGAAATTTATATATGGTATAAAAATGAAGATTCTCGCTATTGTAGTTTTCACACAATAAAACTATAGTCGGCTATAAGTGGAAATATTTTAAGAGAAATTTAATTTTAAATTAATAAAAGGTATCATTGTGTAAAAAAAAAATTAAGTGGACTTTTTTGTTTTATGACGTCACAAATTATTCGGATTTAATAGGGTTTTATCCATCAAATTCATATATCACAGGTCTGCTTGATCAATATTTTTATTTTACATTATATCAAAGTACTAAGTTGAAGCAGACCTGTGTTTGGTTACTTTTACTCAACATGTCGAGTAATATAATTATTTTATCTGAATAATTCATAGAAATTTGGAATTTTTGTCCTTTTCTGATGGCACATCGAACATATAACCTCAGGTTTTTTGAAAATATTCAGCGCTTTGGAATCTAAATATACATCACCCTGTTTTATAACACTTCATATTTCTCCATCAAAGTTTGAATTTGGAGGCATTACCGAATTTGGTCCTTTATTTTCAATCCTTACAGAGTAAGCAACAATATTTATTTATTATCTTAGAGACAAAATCTAAATTTTCTTTAAAAACCATTTTTCTTACAAAAATTGATCACTGATTTCGATTTGAGCTGAATATCGCCAAAAAATGAAAATAAATGGTCTTAAAATATCTATATTTTAGCGAAATATATGTACATGTATTGTAGCTACGGACGATGAGTTCTTAAGGAAACCATTGATCAGAATTCCAGCATCTGAAATTCAACAGAAGGGATCAAGCCCCAATGACGACTCAGTGAATGTAGAAATGGGGATAGAAACTGAAAACAGTTCTAGCTTGGAAAACAATAAGGTTGATCAGAGTACTGGAAAAGAATTAAATGTAAGACAGAATACTGAACCGGGTTCACAGAAAAATGAACCAGATGATCTACAACCTACAGAGAATAAAAGAAGAAAAATGCATGCCGGAGAAAATGACGGTATTGATGAACAATTGGCAAGGGATGTAATGAAAAAAATATTGGATGCCAAGGAAAATGAAATAAGTGTCAGCATGATTGACTTTGCTGGACAATTTGCTTATTATGCTTGTCATCAGATCTATATGAGATCAGAAGCATTCTACGTACTAGTGTTAGATATGAGTAAAGATTTCGAAAACTTTGTTTGTTGTGAAAGAGATGAATGCCGGGGCTCCATCTTCTCTACTTGGACATATAAAGGTACGTTTTGAATTCAGAAACAAGACTATAAAATATTTTAACTGACAACATCCTGTTCTCTTGAATAAAAGGTCAAACATGAATTCATGAGACTGCTCATATTTTTTGTACAATTGAAAAATTACTACATCAGTTGGAGAAACCTCATGTGATAGATTGAGTATGGCATGTCAGAATATATATCTGAAGAAATCTGAATCGTTGGTCATTTTCAATGATTTTATATATACAGACACTGTATATAGTTTATGTGTGTAAGTGAGAGGGTGTGTGTGTATGTGTTTTCCTTAATACATATTATACAATTTTTATATATACAGTTTATGTGTGTAAGTGAGAGGGTGTGTGTGTATGTGTTTTTCTTAATACATATTATACAATTTTTATATATACAGACACTGAATATAGTTCATGTGTGTAAGGGAGGGTGGGTGTGTGTATGTAATTCTTAATACATATTATATAAAATTTCCTTGTAGATTATCTTGACTTCTGGCTTGACTCCATAAAATCGTTTAGTGGACCTTCTGCACAAGTTTTTGCGGTGGCTACGCATACAGAGGGCAGGACGGGAGAGGTATTTTACAGTTGTTTGATTACTGTTTCCTAATAAGTTGACTTTAAAGTAACTTCAGTAAATTGCATCAAAGTATCATCCCATTGATAATCTTTTTGTAATATTTATTATTTATAAATGTTGAAGTTGGAGATTATGAAAGAATACCTTGAATACAATCTGCTTGATTTTTTTTTCATTTTAACGATATAATCACAGTGATACAATTTTAAAGATTGATTGATTGTATATTGTTTAACGTTACTCTCGAGAATTTTTCACTGATATGGAGACGTCTCTGTATTCCTGCGAAGGTTTCAAATTTAGACTTATACTCGGCACGCAGGGCCATTGAGCAGTAAGGGTTCTTTACCGTGCCGACGCCTACCGTGACACGAGACCTACGTTTTTAAGGTTTTTTCCGAAAGACCCGTGACTTTGACTTCAGTTACTCCCTATGCTCACGTATTAGGTATGACGCGTGAAGGAATTGAACCTGGGCCTTCCGATCACGAAGCGAACGCTCTACTAGGCTACAATTTAAAAGATAATCTTTTTTACTCATATGTTACGTTTGCTCCAATCTTCAAAAATCTTTCTACTATGGCGCTATCTAGATTCCTAATTTTTTTATAGGAGATATTTTTTGACTCGATCACTATGGCTCGACCAATCAAGAACGTCCTGCGAAGCTATAGTCATTAATTAAGGGTTTCCATCCCTATTGGGACCAAATTCCCTACCCCTAAATATCCGTCAAATAAATAATACTCTGATCTTATATCAAAGCATCTTAAAGTAGAAAAGGATTGACCCGTGAGAAACTTTCAAAAATTTCATGAATTATGCAGTAGTTAACAAATATTGCATTGAAGTCTATGGAGAAACGCGTTTTTTATATCTTTTCAAAATAAAAATTCAAAAAACTTGAATATCAATCAATCCTGCGTTGGATTGATTGATTGATTGTATACTGTTTAAGTCCCTCTCCAGAATATTTCACTGATATGGAGACGTCACCATTGTCGGTGAAGGGCTGCAAATTTAGGCCTATGCTCGGCACTTACGGCCTTTGAGCAGGGAAGGATCTTTATCGTGCCACACCTGCTGTGACACGGGGCCTCGGTTTATACGGTCTCATCCGAAGGACCGCCCCATTTAGTCGCCTTTTACGACAAGCAAGGGGGTACTGAGGACCTATTCTAACCCAGATCCCCACGGGACTTCTGCGTTGGAAAGATTCATTGAAACATTAAAAATAGAATGACAATTTAAAACAATTTTTTTCCAGCTATTTTTTTAAAATTCATTTTTTTCATTAAATTGAAAAGGGGAGATAAGTCTTACCAAAATTTTCAAGGCTAATAGATTAGGACACATCACACTATACATACGAATAGTAATATACGGAAAGTATGTTTAAATAAACCGAGTATTCAATGCCTACATATTTTTTTATGTATTCATTTCATTGAATTTGTTCCTATTAGGAATTGAATACCTTAAAGATATATGCAACGGATATTACCTACTGATAATCTTTCAAGGTATTATTAATTTAAGATTGTAGTGCCAACAGATGTTCGTAGACGAAAAAATCAATAAGTTTTGAAAAGATATCAAATGATAAAAATTCTTTTATAATTTAGAGAAAAGTATACAAAAATTACAAAACATATATTCTAGATGTTTTTTTTTTATCCAAACTTGTTTTAGAAGAAGTGTACAACGGCTTATATAGACATTAAACTGTATGATATAGTTCCTTCTAGTGTTGGAACTTTTTAACTCCAGGGAAAAAGACGATAACGTTCTAATACGTTGAGTATGCCCTTAATAAGTAATTCATTTTCATGATTTGTGTCGGTATTGTCCAAGGAATTTAAAACCAATTTTGATGACTGATTTTCAATATTTTTAAAACAGGAAATAGACTCCTTTTGGGAGACTCTTTGGACAATAATAACAGAAGATGATAAGACCAGGCTTTATGACAGGGACTTTGCATTAGGACTAATAGAGATGAATGAGGAAGCAAAGCATGTTCTGCAAAGTTTAAAAAAATCAATTTCTGAAGTAGTTTCACAAGGCATGGATACGAAGATAGAAGTTCCATCAGCATGGGCTCTTCTTGAACATCTCTTGCAAAAAACAGAAAAGCCAATCTTGTCTATTAGTGACATCAACAGAGAGAATATGAAACTTCCGGAAGAATATCAGTTGAAAAACCAAGAGGAACTAATTGATTTTCTGTCTTTTTTCCATGGACACGGGTTTTTACTCTTTTTTAAGGAGGAGGGACTGAAAACACATGCAGTTCTAGGCATACAGTGGTTTTCTAACGCATTCAGTAAACTTATTGCTGACAAGGAGCACATTAATAGAGAGTGTAAACGAAGATATATTGAAGACTGGAACCGTTTCAATGCCACAGGAAATCTGAGTAATTTACTGGTAGATGCTCTATGGAAAGAAGAATCGTCATTTATAGAACACAAGACACTACTTATGTCATACATGGAGAGATTACGGATGTTAGTCAGCATAAAAGGCAAATTCTCCTGGTATGTCCCCTGCATGAATCAAAAGCCTTTCACACACGACGTCTTTAAACAAACAATGGAGAAGTCGTCCATTCTTTGTTTTCGATTCACTTCCTTTGCCATGTTCGTATACTACAGGCTTATTGCATATTGCATGAGTTTCCTGAAGTGGAAAGTGCAGCTCGATAAGGACAAAAGTCAATGTCTATATCACTCAGCAGCGATATTCGAAACCGAAAATCACACAGTTATCGTTGGTATAATCGATAACGATATCCAGGTGCAGGTGCTGCGGATTAATGATCCACAACTTAAGGTTTCCTGGAAAACTGGAAAATCCATTCAAACTGCCTTAACAGAATTGACAGCAACATTTAATGAGAAGAAAACCTTTCAAAAAGGTTATAAATGCCTTAATCTTTTCTGCAGTGAAAAGGATCAAACTTTTATTCCTGAGGATGAAATTTCTGGAAGTCAATGCAATTGTCCTATTGGGAGAGGAAAACATAAGATTGATGTTCAATGGACATTGGGATTTTGGAAAGATGTAGGTATAATCATATTAGCTCAACTGGTAAATGGATCGGAAGAGTTTTTTTTTTTTTTTTTTTTTTTTTTTTTGGTGTTCTTACAAATAATTTTATTGCTTATTGCTTGTTTGTGTTTGATTAACTCTTTACAAATTTACTGTGAAGCAAATACTCTTGATCACGTTATAGAAATATGACGTTAACGTTTCCTCGTAAGGAATCTTTATAACGCGATACAGGTTTCTGTAAAGGTTAGAGTTATTAATTATAATGCAAAATTCAAGTTAGATTATAACTTTTCTTATTTAATGAGATTTTAGCAAGCATAAACAAGAGGCCCATGGGCCACATCGCTCACCTGAGAAGCTTTGACCATTCTGTTCTTTACCAGATTTCCCCCTTGTTATACATAATGCATCCCAACCCTACCCCACTGATCATAATTTAGACATCTTGAAATCTATACTACCCCATGATCCTTCCATGGGCACATATGTTTCAGCTTTTTTGGCCCAGTGGTTCCTGAGAAGAAGATTTTCAAAGATTTTTCCTATATATTTCTATGTAAATATTTGATTCCATTTAATGGCCCCACCCTTCCCCTGGGGGTCATGATTCCTATAATTAAGAATTTACACTACCCCAGAATGTTTCCACATAAGCTTCACTTTTTCTGCCCCAATGGTTCTTGAGAAAAAGATTTTCAAAGATTTTTCCTATATTTTTCTATATAAAACTTTGATTCCCCATTGTGGCCCCGCCCTTCCCCCGGGGGTCATTATTTGAACAATTTAGAATCTACATTATACCTGGATGCTTCCACATAAGTTTCAGCTTTTTTGGCCCACTGGTTCTTGAGAAGAAGATTTTCAAAGATTTTTCCTATATATATCTATATAAAAATTTGATTCCCCATTGCGGCTCCGCCCTTCCCCCAGGGGTCATTATTTGAACAATTTAGAATCTACATTATACCAGGATGCTTCCACATAAGTTTCAGCTTTTCTGGCCCACTGGTTCTTGAGAAAAAGATTTTTAAAGATTTTTCCTATATATATCTATATAAAACTTTGATTCCACATTGTGGCCCCGCCCTTCCGCCGGGGGTCATGATGTGAACAATTTAGAATCTACATTATACCAGGATGCTTCCACATAAGTTTCAGCTTTTCTGGCCCACTGGTTCTTGAGAAGAAGATTTTCAAAGATTTTTCCTATATATTTCTATGTAAAACTTTGAAACCCCATTGTGGCCCCGCCCTTCCCCCGGGGGTCATGATGTGAACAATTTAGAATTTACACTATACCAGGATGCTTCCACATAAGTTTCAGCTTTTCTGGCCCAGTGGTTCTTGAGAAGAAGATTTTCAAAGATTTTTCCTATATATTTCTATATCAAACTTTGATTCCCCATTGTGGCCCCGCCCTTCCCCCGGGGGTCACGATTTGAACAATTTAGAATCTACACTACCCCAGGATGCTTCCACATAAGTGTCAGTTTTTCTGGCCCAGTGGTT
>NW_026924843.1:15000-24164 GCF_032062105.1 Saccostrea cuccullata
GAACAAATCTTTAAAAATCTTCTTTTCAAGAACCACTGGGCCAGGAAAGCTGAAACTTATGTGGAAGCATCCTTAGGTAGTGTAGTTATTAAATTGTTAAAATCATGACCCCCGGGAGTAGGGCGGGGCCACAATAGGGAATCCAATTTTTACATAGAAATATATAGAACAAATCTTTAAAAATCTTCTTCTCAAGAACCACTGGGCCAGGAAAGCTGAAACTTATGTGGAAGCATGACCTTGGGTAGTGTAGATATTAAATTGTTAAAATCATCACCCCCGGGGGTAGGGCAGGGCCACAATAGGGGATCCAAGTGTTACATAGAAATATATAGAACAAATCTTTAAAAATCTTCTTTTCAAGAACCACTGGGCCAGGAAAGCTGAAACTTATGTGGAAGCATCCTTGGGTAGTGTAGTTATTAAATTGTTAAAATCATGACCCCCGGGAGTAGGGCGGGGCCACAATAGGGAATCCAATTTTTACATAGAAATATATAGAACAAATCTTTAAAAATCTTCTTCTGAAGAACCACTGGGCCAGGAAAGCTGAAACTTATGTGGAAGCATCCTTGGGTAGTGTAGTTATTAAATTGTTAAAATCATGACCCCCGGGAGTAGGGCGGGGCCACAATAGGGAATCCAAGTTTTACATAGAAATATATAGAACAAATCTTTAAAAATCTTCTTCTCAAGAACCACTGGGCCAGGAAAGCTGAAACTTATGTGGAAGCATCCTTGGGTAGTGTAGATATTAAATTGTTAAAATCATGACCCCCGGGGGTAGGGCAGGGCCACAATAGGGAATCCAAGATTTACATAGAAATATATAGAACAAATCTTTAAAAATCTTCTTCTCAAGAACCACTGGGCCAGGAAAGCTGAAACTTATGTGGAAGCATCCTTGGGTAGTGTAGATTCTAAAGTTTTTAAATAAAAAAGGGAAGGGGGTTGTTGGGCATGATTGGTATAGCAAGAGGGGGAATCTGGTAAAGATCTGCATCACCCAAGTTACTCAGGTGAGCGATGTGGCCCATGGGCCTCTTGTTATCAAATGGAGGACGTTCTCTTTGTACACTCTGCGTTTTTATTTGTGTTCTTTATGTTTGAATACTTATTTGTTTATTTATTTATTTTTTTTTTTTAGAGAAAACTGTAGTTAGCATAAATGTAAAAAACATCACAACAACCTCAGGAATGGTAACCTTTGGAAACTGCGACAATACATCAGTTAAACAGAACCAGGGCTCTTCAGCTAAAAGGAAGAAATATAAAAGGACCACATGAGAATTATTCATTCCAAGGACCTACCAAGAATACCTGATAAGGAGAGAAAACATACCATTTTTGCATTTTGTGTAAATGTAATATGCATTTTTGTTCAAGCCCATTGTATTATTTTTGTATATTAAAATTGTCATGAATAAATACCATGGGTCGATTCATTCAGTATCCAAAATGCACAAGGTTCTTTTTTATATAGTATATGACGATGAATTGATGCCTTTTGGTATACAAGGGAAAATTTACTGACGTACGTTTGGGGTTTTGAGTCAATTTATATGTATCGATATCGTAAAGTGAAGCGGTAGCTAAATTTGCTTAAAATTAAGTGTAACTCTACAACACGAGATAGCTCACTAGGAATGCAGTTTAAGCTTTCTTTCTACTATCTTTACATTATATTGACAGTAAAGAATATCAGCTAATTAAATATGAACTATCACCTGTAATGTAAATCATATACAGTACAAGTTTTGATATACCAATTGCGCCTTTCAACTAACTACGTCTCCTCAGTGACGCTCATACCAAAACGTTGGATATCAGGAATATTTAAATAAACCTACAAAAAACCTTCAAAAATTGTTATTCACCAGAAAAATATCCATATTAATATATCAAATATCAAAAAGCTTAAGGTTTTTCCACCTTCACAATTTTATAGGTTCAAAGTACAAAAACTTCATTTATTTTCATTTAATATATTTTAAACTTTCCAATTATCGCAAAAAATGTGTAGGTCACCATATAATTTAAGATGCGAGACATAAATAAACAGAAGTGTATGTCAACATAAAAAAATCGCACATTTTTGTAAATAGTATTATGAAAAATATGTTAAAACTAGTTAAAATGCATAATTCTGATGCTGAGTGTTCCTAAATACTTCCTGCTTAAAAGATACTTTTGAATTTTGAATATCAGGAAAACTATTTTACAATAAAGCAAATGCCTGAGTGAAGAGACCTTAGAAGAAGTTATTGCCCTTGTCAACATTTTTCAAAGATTCAATAATTGATTAAACATAGAAAATATGCATTTTTCAAATTCTTTAATTTAACAATATTTATCATTACACCTATTGATTTGTAAAGCATTCTTCCAAGGCATATTCTTCTATTATAGGTATGAATTTAAACTAATTACAGTTTTTGCGAAAACTTATGATATCATATGAGGGTGGTATTATCTTAAAAAGGGGTTTTCAAAGACCGCACCCAAATACAAAGGGTTAAAGCTATGTAAGAAGACTATAAGGCGGATTTTAAAAATAGATTTGTATATTTTATACTTTACCACAGAAGTTCAATATGCGTTGTTTCAAAACTTGAACCAAAGTACTAAGCTACCGGGCTGTATTGACCCTCGGGGACTATTATTCAACCTGCGGTGACCTTGACCAAGGGGTCGTTATGTAAATTTTTCATGGTATAAGATGCAAATTTCGACAACTATACATGGATTACTTGATGAAAATATTTATAAGCATTGGGTATTGGGTTTTTCTTTCCTTGATATTATACAAGAAGAGTTTTACGGAACACACAACTTTTTATTTTTAATTGTGAAACAAATTTATTTACTACGTGTAAAATTATAAAGTTAAACAATATAAGCTAGATCAATGAACTAGAATTCAAATAAAGATTAGGTCAGGTGTATATCACCTGTACACAAATACTGCTGCAATAATTAGTGGTAACTATAAGCGCAAAGAAGACCAAAAAGTAAGTAAGTAAAATGGAATAACCTGCCCTCCCTTGAAAAAGACTCGGTCAAAGGGTATATATAAGAACGCACTGAGAGTTTCAGGATCGGTTGAATGCTGAGCTGTAGCGAAGAATCAGTCTGAGAAAGTGGGTAAAAATTAGAGAAAAAGTTAAACGATAGAAATAGGACATTGCACCAGTGGCAAGAATCCCAGGGAATTGAGGCGAGATACTGGGTTTGTTTAAAAGTTTCCCATGGATACTAATGTTTGCAACAGAGGATAGAGTTACGTCACATGCACCGGAAATATTCAGCTCGCAAAATGCTTAGATCTTTCTGCACTCAAATAAATGATAGTTAAAAATAATGTTAGACTTTACTCTCTACAACGTATTGATCTGCGATGATTACTTTTCACGTGAAATGACACATTTACCTGCAATCTCAGTGCAAGTTTATTTTAATTTGATCATCTCGTGATGACATAAAGTCAATAATATAGGAACGATAATCGATGATGAGGAACATTTGATAAAATTATATATACTCCCTCATGATTAAAGTTTTAGGCAATCATTTAGTATAAGTAAGGATAAATGGAGTTTTTATTTAGATATTATATGGCATAAATAGGCCAATACAAAGTTAGTAATCAATGCTTGATTGCGGGAAAACAAATATGCATGATTTTGTGTGAAACATATGCAAAAGATATATGCATTAAAATTCAACACGATGTGGAAGGGGTTAATACATGATCATCACAGAAAGTAAACAATGTATGATACTGCATAATATAATGTTAGACTCTTCTTTAACTTTCCACATATCTAAACAATTAAGCTACGTGATATGAATTTAATCTTGTAGGCTTTTGCGCACAAGCAAACTAAAAACAAGGTAACATAGCGAAGGTTAAGCTTTCTCAAATGCTGATCAAATATATTGGTACTTTAAGTAAGGCCTTTTCAGAAGAAATACATATGTGAAATAAAAAACCCTAGCACCACCTGTTCAAGGGTTATGACCAAGGCTTGCATTTTCAAAGGAGGGACAAACTCTGGGTAAATGTCAAAGGGTCAAGGATGTTGTTGTTTTTCTTTAAAAGGCCTTGTCTCAAAGATTACATAATTTAAGTATGAGAGCGCTTGCCCTTGCTGTTCAAAAGTTATGGCCAAGGTTAAAGTTTGTAAAACGTAGTCACATTGCAAGGTCAAGGTCAAAGGGTCAAAGTTGTTGATATCCAATGAAAGGTCTTCTCACAAGGATTACATATGTCAAGAATGAAACCCCTAGCCCTTACCGTTCAGAAGTCATGACCAAGGTTAGTTTTTTTCGTAAGTACGGAAATTTCCAAGGTCAACGTCTGAATTCTTGGTTTCAAATGATAGGTCTTGCCAAAAAAAAAAGTGATATTTGAAAAACGGGATTCCTAGTATCTACCATTTAAAAATCAGGGCCAAAGTAAAAGTTTGCAATTTTTGTGTAAAAGTGGTTCTAACTCCAAAGTCAAAAGGTCAAGGTACTTGGTATCAATTGAGAGGTCTTGTCACAGGGATTTAATATATGAAGTATGAAAGCCCTTGTACTAACCCTTCAAAAACAATGGTCAAGGTCGCATTTTAAGTCAAACTCAAAGACCAAGGTCAAAGGGTCAAGGTTCTTGGTATCCAATAGAGCGTATTTTCACAAGAAATACATATTTGAAGTATGAAAGCCCTAGTACTTTCTGATCAAAAGTTATAGCCAAGGGGCGGAATTCATAAAACTTCTAAGTATATTTTTAAGTTTAAAAATTCACTAAAGCTATGTAATTTTACTTAATTTCCTAAAGTTTTACTTAAATTTAGTAGAAATATTTAAGTGTAATTCATAAACATACTTAGTACTTAAGTATTGACTTAAAGTTAAGTATCCCCAGGAGGTGTTTTAAGTAGATAAGAATTTTTTAAGTTTTCTTTATCTGTGTAAAAACAATAGTGAACAGAAGACATTTCAATTTTTTAATTATGAATTCATGATATAACATCTAAATAAAAACTTTTTTTGACTTGGATATATATATCAACGGTTAAGATGTAAATTTGCAATATTGATGACAAGCTTGTACATTTCAGTTATGATGTAATACACATAGAAGTAAATACCTCCATCACAAAAGAGTGCACTTTTGTTCGGGAATTTCCATGAGTTGCTATGGTGACTTCACTTAAGTGCTTTAACTTTCTCAGAATTAAACTTTGCTAAAAATTACACGTAGAATTTTTATGAATTTGACTTCAGATTTTTTTCTTAGCTAAGAATTTATTTATACTTAAGTGTGTATCTAAGCACTATTCTTTAGTATCTTTATGAGTTCCAGCCAAGGTTAATTTTTTAAAAATAAGAACAGAAATAGCTGTCAAGGTCAAAAGGTCAAGGTTGTTGGTATCCGATGAAAAGTCTTCAGATAAAAATACACACGATAAGTATAAATGCCTTGGTCTCTACTGTTCAAAAGATATGGCTAAAGTAAAAGTTCAAAGTTTTTGTGCAAAAGTGGGTCAAAATCCAAAGTGAAAGGTCAAATTTGGTGGTTCCAAAAGAAAGGTCTTGTCACAAGAAATACACATGTGAAATATGAATGCCATAGCTCCACTAAATCAAAAGCTATAGGTAAGTATAAACAGAGATATACACAGACAGAGAGACAGACGGACACGACAAAAACTATATATCCCCGAAACTTCGTATACGGGGGCTTAAAAAATCACTAAATAAATTTCGTTTAGTTTTGATGAGCATTGTTTTCATTAATCTTTTATGTTTGACTTTCAAAATTATTTTTATGAACTCGCCGTGCCCTATCTTTATTATCAGGACTGGGATTTAGCCTTTGTTTACTTTTCAAGATATCAGAAAGTCTATATGATACACAATAGTAGCCTCAGGTCTGTATTAGATTAGAAGTTGCTCACGGTATCACGTGAAAGGTATGGTAGAAACATTTTATACAGAGAAAAAATATATTAATATTATTTCTAAGGTACTTTAAAAAACCACTTGATTAATTAATTAATTGCAGCCCGATGGACCGAGCTGCTCTTTTCATATAAGTTTAAGTTTTGGTGTACGCAGATTGAATAATTTTTTTAAAATTGTTCAATTTTCTTTCGACTTTAAGTTTTTTTTTAAATCTTCCCTACTATCGTCTCCATCATTTAGATGAATGCCTTTCTCACACATATCAAAGCGGTTTGATGATCAAGATTCAGTTCCATTGTTTACTTTATTTATATCTCTGGCGACAATTGATGGTTACATCAAATAATGTTTTCTTGTTTGAGTTTTGAGAGAGATGTTTCTGAAAATGCATCGAAAAACTTAGAACACTGAGAAAAATAACAGCATAAGAAAAAAATCTAATATACAGTAAATATTGATAGTATAAGATTATTGATTTTTTCTGAGATTTCGTTTTCACCTAATTTCATAATTTTGAATTCAACCATTTCATAATAATAAATACAAGTATCTTAAAAAGACCACGAACAACAATGAAAACTAGTTCTAATTGTAACGGGGACCGTTACAGATGTTCCCCAAACGCTCCCAAACTCCCTTTTTGTGCTAATTTCCTTTAAAACTTGTTTAATATGCTCAGTATTGCAGGATTTCATAAAAGAATTTTAAAAGCTACAATGATATAAACTTTTTGTCATTTAACGCACTGCAAACAAAAGCACATGCATTCACATGCAAAGTGATCATGGCATTTTGCTAAATCAATAACATTTCTTTATTTATTCCAAGAATCAACAAAAAGTCATAAAAATATTTATGTTACCGTTCTTCAAATATATTGTTCATATTCGCATTGCGCAAGTGCATGCAAGCACGTCCTTGCATTTCATTTTGATTGTAGTATCACGTAAGAATCCATTATACCTATTCATATTCAAAATTTCATCCTGTTTTAATGAGAAACAAGAAAGTTATAGGCATTGAAAGTTTCAGTCAATCAGATTGCATCACACGTGGATTCACGTGTTTTCAAGATAATTCTTAAATATCAGGCTGTAGATCCTCATAATGTTTGGCTATTTTCAAAATTTCAAAGGATTATGACGTAAAACAAGAAAGTTGTTGAGACTTTAGCTTTAGCCAATCAGAGCGAAGCGCACGTGCATGCGCGTAAGATCTTGCTATTTTGAGCATGTCATCTTGTCTATACTTCTTATATATCCAGGCATTGTGAGTTTCAAAAAACTCCAACAAGAACTAGAAAAGCTACGGCTTTACCCATTATTTTGGTAATTTCACATGTTGCACGCGCGCACTTTTGCCAGCACTCATGCATGTACGTGCTTTCATCAAATTTCTTATATATAATGCTGTAGATCTTCAAAATATGTGACTAAGTTCAAAATTGCAGAAGATTATAACGTGAAACAAGAAAGATATTGAGACTTCAGTTTCAGCCAATCATAGCAGAGTGCGCGTGCATGCGCGTCACATCTTTCTATATTGACCATGTCATCTTGTCTATACTACTAATATATCCTTACATTATGAGTTTCAAAACATTTCATCAAAAAATAGAAAAGTTACGGCAATATCCATTAAAATGGCCATTTTACGTGTTGCACGTGCTCGCTCTTGCAAGCACGTGCGTGCAAAATTACCTTCGTCCGGCAAATTTACATAACATCCCTACTGACCCTAAAAAGGTTTTACCTAAGTCGGATGTGTAGTTTACAAGATCACTCGTGGACTAGATTTTCCCAGGAAGAAGAAAAATAATAATAACTAGATGAGATCTCGTTGCGAGCAACGAGTGGGTCTTCCGTCCAATTCTTGCTGAGATGAGATAAGATTTTGATTGCGATTTCCATTCTAAAGTAATGATTTACCACAATCTGTAAAAAGACATTGAAAATTAAAGACATTAAAAAATCAGCCTTCAGCCCCTAACGGCCCCTTATTTTAGGAATCTGCCCTCTTTATTCATATCATCTTAAAGATCTTAAGATTTTGAACATTTTTTGTTCAACAACTGTTCTGAAATTCTTTTTCGGTTTTGAGCTATAAGCAAAAGATATAATTAGGAGCCAATCCTTCAACTCCTTAACGGGGACGTTTAGCAAAAAATGAAAGGTTGCATACTGTTCAGAACATTATTTTGAACAACTTTTTGTTCAATATTGTTTATCAAAATATTTCTTCCTTTTGAGATATAAAGCATCAAAGATTTAGCATTCTGGCCCCTTGTGGCCCCTAATTATGTACCATACGACATAAAAACCATAATATATAGTTGTAGACGGTTGAGATAAAGATCTTTGCTTCAGTAATGTATTACAAAATATTAACTGATAAAGAGTTATCGATTGAAGACTTTTGGCCCCTCTTGGCCCCTAATTTGAGTGCCCAGCACCTTTTTCGGGATCTCATCTTAAAGATCTAAAGATTTTGAACATTTTTTGTTCAACAATTGTTCAGAAATTCTTATTCGTTTTTGAGCTATAAGCAAAAGATATAATTAGGGGCCAATCCTTCAACTCCTTAATGGGGACGTTTAGCAAAAATGAAAGGTTGCATACTGTTCAGAACATTATTTTGAACAACTTTTGTTCAATATTGTTTATCAAAATATTTCTCCCTTTCGAGATATAAAGCATCAAAGATTTAGCATTCTGGCCCCTTGTGGCCCCTAATCATGTACCATACGACATAAAAACCATAATATATAGTTGTAGACGGTTGAGATAAATATATTTGCTTCAGTAATGTATTACAAAATATTAACTGATAAAGAGTTATAGAATGAAGACTTTTGGCCCCTCTTGGCCCCTAATTCGAGTGCCCAGCCCCTTTTTCGGGATCTCATCTTAAAGATCTTAAGATTTTGAACATTTTTTGTTCAACAACTGTTCAGAAAATCTTTTTCGATTTTGAGCTATAAGCAAAAGATATAATTAGGGGCCAATCCTTCAACTCCTTAATGGGGACGTTAAGCAAAAAATGAAAGGTTGCATACTGTTCAGAACATTTTTTTCAACAACTTTTGTTCAATAGTGTTTTTCAAAATATTTCTCCCTTTCCAGATATAAAGCGTCAAAGATTTAGCATTCTGGCCCCTTGTGGCCCCTAGTTATGTACCATACGACATAAAAACCATAATATATAGT
>NW_026924844.1:0-24618 GCF_032062105.1 Saccostrea cuccullata
GGAAATAGATTCCCAATTGTTTACAATGGTATAAGAAATTTTAAAATGTGTTTACAATTTTGAGGTTTACATTCCAATTACTACTTCCCTAGTCCAGCACTAACTTGGTCACCTCATTTAGCAAATTTAATTAGATTTTATCAATTAAATGAATATTACATATTCCTGTAAATCGCCAAACACCTGTATGGCTAATGTACAGTGGATTAAATCCTATCTTTAACTGAAATGATATTTCTTTTAATTTAATTCTGATCCAAAGGTTAAAGTGACCCCAAAAAATTTTGATGTTGGAATTAAATGACTTAGGTTGTGAATTGACCCGGGTAATAGAGAGAAATGACCTAGGAAAGGAATAATCTGGGTGAAAATGACCTAGGCGGAACAAACCTTGGAGGGAAATGACCCGTATTCAATTATCTTCTTGATAATAACCCGGTCATGTTATATCCTTAGGTTGTGCAAATTGAAATTTTAAAAGTGCTGTCTGCTCAGAATGTTGAAAACCCATTGTTTGAAAGACACCACTTATAGGCTATGCATATTTAGATTTGTTCTTATCATAGTCCCCTGAGCTACAGATAGGGACCACAATTGAGAGGATCAAAGTTTGACATTTATAAGGAAAAAGTTCTAAGAACAGATGACAATTATAAATCAATGATTATGATAGCATCCTCGGGTAGTGCAGATTTAATATGATTCAAATCATATTATTCCAGGGGAGAGTAAAAGACAACTATAAGGAATCAAAATTTTACAATATGTTGAAAAATGGAAACCTATAACTTTTAAAAAATACCGTAACTGAAAGGTCATGGATTCTCGTTATGGGCTCGACTTTCGTTAGTAACAGCTGTCCCTCCGTCAAGCACTATGGCTTTAGAATGATACTTTAAATAGATAGGCCCTGTATCAAATCAAATGTTGGTCTAAAGATAAAATATATGGAGATAACGTACAGTTTTCAAGCTCAAAGTTTATTAAACAATACAAAATAGGAGCAGAGCAAACACGGACCCTAAAACATCAGAGAAGGGATCAGGTGGCATGGAGGAGTGAGCATCCTCTTCTGACTGGTCACACCCAACGTGTATACCTTGTCATGATCAGGAAATAACATAATACATAACTCTCGAATTCTCATTTCCGAGGCTTTGTGTATTTTGTGGTAAGGTTCTTCTCTGAGAGATTGTTGGTATGAGTATAGAGCAGCCTGAGTTCCCAGTTACCTGTTGACAGATCCCCAGAATCTGCCACGATATGTCTCTGTATCGTAAAGCTATACGCTGTCCCTGGTCATATTGAACTAAGGTATTTAGATCATCAAGAGCTGTTTGAGCTTTCATTGTGTCTACATGTTTGTAGCACAAGATCTCTAGCATGTATAACAGTATCAAGGGTGGGACAGATAATACAGGAGAAATGTTCTGTAGTGTGAACTGTTGTTCTGGTATCAATTCACTGATGTAATGGATGTTATTGTCAAGTCTGATATCCCATGCTTCAGCCTGTCTCATCTTTGTAGACCAGGACTGTCTCCCTACAGCCTCAGTATACTTCTCTGTATCTACATGTAACATATACATAACATATGGCTGTTTTAACTTGACCTTGATTATCTCTATAATAGATAAAGCTTCCATGTATCTAAGTGTCTTGTAATAATACATTGCAATGAACATCATGTCAGTAATATAACCAAACCTGGCTGATAATTTTAGTATGTGGCAGGAGATTTTGTCAGCTCTATATCTGAGCTTGTTTTTATATGTGTATGTTTAGAATACAATATAAAGGCAGTGCTCTGAAGGAAATTAGCTGTAAAATTCTGTAGCATTGGGACTTGATACTGTGTCAGGAAGGATGAACCTATCATCTCTTCTATTGTCTGTAGATATATTGCAAAGCATTTTAAGTTTAATTTGGATGGTGCGTCTTGACCGTATATTTCTACAAATAGACTTAAGTCAAAATCAGCCTCAGAAATCAGAGTATGTTCCTCTGTACAGATGGAGAGTCTGGGGTTATGAAGAACATTTATAATATAAGATCTAATGGAGGGACTGTGTAGCAGAAATGCTAAATCCTTCTTATACAACCCATACAGTCTAATAAATAATTGATGTTGTTGTCACCATGAATTTTACTCAGAACATGTTGTTACTTGGAATGAAAAAGTTAGGACAAACCCCCTCATACACCCATTTGAGGATGAGTTTAAAACAGACCCAGAAACACTCAATAGGAACACAATGAGATATCATCACCACTTAGTCCACTGTTCATTATTTCTGTTAAGAACAATTTAAGCAAGCCATAGGTTAAGAATTGATAGTGATTCATTGCATAAACAAGTTTTTGTTCAGCCAGAGAGAAAGAAATTCTCCACTCATGATCTTCATATCTTGCTAATTTATGCCCTATTGCAACAAAGTGACATCCATTTTTCACGATTTCATCAACAACATGAGGCTGGGGCCATGATTGACATCTGTCTATCCATGCGGACGCAGATGGAGGCCAAAAGTCACAAACAAAACAGTGCGCTTGATCATATTCTAGTGCTTCAAATGTTCCACTGGCACAGGGTCCATGTGGAGTGGAGTTAAATGACAATACAGAACATATGATCTGTCTGTATTTAGAACTAGATATGTAATGTCTGTTATACATTCTAACACAAGCTCTTTGAATGTCTCTGTCCATCCTTGGTGACAGTAAACATAACAAAGTAAATCCTGGTGGACTATCAGAACAGTCACAGAATATCAGTGTTTGTATGTGTGTGTTGTAATTCTCAGACTGAGATAATTCTCAGAAAACAAAAGTGATTATTTGACCAGATCATATGGTCCATATCTGATCCTTTCAGTCTGAATCCTTCTCTGCTGACTTCCACTCACCATCACAGTTTTCCATCACTTGTTTTCATTTGATTTCTCACCATCTCCCTGATGTCCTCCACATCTCTCCTCATGGCCACCACTTGTGAGGACCCCAATTCACGACACAGTCCCACAAACACTGACTCTGATATGTGTTGTATGGCTGTATTCCTGGTGTTGATCAAAGGCAAATTTTATAAATTGTCTATAATACTTATTAACTAGTTATTCATGTCTATAATATTTGGTATATTATACAAATTTTAGCTGCATAACAACGATCAAAGGCAAATTCATATAGCATTTTATTAGTAACAATTAAGTTAACTCAAATGCTTGTTAATTATCATCGGTGCTTATTTTAGCATATTTAATTTAATTACTTTATTAAATGTTTTACAGGTTTCTATTTATGTTTATCTACCTACTAATAGAAGATAATATAAGATTGTTTTGTGTCATCCATTATTATATTTAAGTTAACCATGAAAACTTACATTTTTGCAGTTCCGATGGAGTTCCTTTCATAGGTAGGACTGAAAAGTTTCAGGTGCTATAAATGGTACAGAAAACTTCCACCACCTATATGTAAATGTACTTTCATTTTAATAGATTGTATTTCAAGGCATCGGAGAATAATGTTAGTAATTCAAAATTCAACGAATACTTTGACAAAATATGCAGAGAAAAAATAATAGTTAATAATTCTCATTCAATCAAATAATTGAATGACAAAATATAGTGAGCGGAGAAGAAAAGAAACGTGAAACCACAAGGTTAATTGCTTACAATGGAATTTGGTAAAGGCAATTTTTGATTGTTTAAAGACGATTGTATCATCTATAAAATTTATTGAGATTTAATTTGAATGTTTTTAAAATTTTAATCAGGATAGTAAAACTGAGAGGAAATCTTAAATGCCGTAATCTGGTTTAAAAATACTTGTGTAGTATTTTAAATAAAAAAAAAAAATCATTGCAATTTTTTTTTGTCAATGCTTGAAATTAAAAATGAGACATGAAAAAAATGAAACTGCTTAATAAAGGGAGATTGAAAAATATATGAATTAAATATGAAGAATGTTCCCACCATTTAAAAATCTTTCATTCAAAAAAGTTGTACAAGAAGCGCAGAGTATTTTCGAAGATTCATGTCATTTCTAATTTTACACAATTCGTTCCATTCACAAGGCACACACACTCAAACAGTGCAAGTGACATCAACTTAAAAAGAGAAAACAGTACACACAGAGGTTATAAAAAAAACCATTTAATATGATCACTTAATCCTTGACCCATCTTTCTTAGTCAAGAGTATCTGATCCGCTGGAAACTCTTGACCTAGGAAGATGCCCTTGACAAGGATACACCTGTTGGCCTTTTACAAAAAATATGGTTTGGTATTATGTATTATCTGTGTAGAAGGGGTATAGATACCTTTAAAGTTTCAGTGGATAATACGGGAAGAGAATTTGTTTTCCAAGGTATTGATGAGTTGGATAAAAATCATCGCTTGGATTCAGATCTAGCTTCTTATGTAACAGAATGGGCATGATGTACGAAATTAAATGTAAAACTAAGGTTATATTAAGGTTACATTTTTAAGCTATATATATTCAAACACGTGAAAAATGCAATGTTTGTTTTAGATTGATTTAAAAATTAATAAATGTATTATTGAATAGAATCTTGAAAGGGCATCCCCGTTGTGAGATGCGATAAAAAGTATCTACCAAAATAACAACAAATGGGGGAATTGTGGGATAGTTAGTAGGACTGAAAATCCAACTATTCTCCGAAGGAATTCTTAATTTTAGAAATTCATATCTTTAGAAAAAACTAGAAGTTTGTGATTTCAACAGGAGACACTGGGATACTCTTATGAAATTCCACCAAGTGATATGTTGACTTCTTATATAATTAGAATGAACCAAGCCAGAGGTGGTTGTTTATTAAATGTTCAATTTTTTCATAGTTTATTTCTTATGATTTGTTTTGAATACATTTAGAATAAGTGGACGCTTTTGTAAATTGAAATTGTATATTTAAACAGATTATGCAGTTGTTGTGTGTTCTAGTATGTATAAATACACGGTTGATGAACTGTAAGAACTAGTAGTGTTTACATGTCCATGATTCCTGTATTATGGCCACCTGAGTCAGACCTAGTGTCTTCCCCCGGGTATGCACCATATTCCATCTGTAAAACTTGTGAGATTTTTTAAACATCTCTGAACCTATAGAACATGTCTCATATTCAAACATTTACTTATAAATTTCCCTTACTCTCAAACATCACGCAAACTACACATTTTTGTATGATTATAATCAGCTATGAATCCTGAATATCCAGTTGTGGATTCATCCCCCGGGAGTAGTGTAGTCCAGTGTTCTAGGTAAGTCAATGTAACAAATAAACTAAAATTATCAAACATTGTATCTACTCAGATGGTCCTAGTTCTTCAATTTCATAAAACATCCACACGTACATTACAAAGGAAAAGAACCAGAGGCCATATGATATGTTGTTAGAATTCCTTTCTTACCTTTGTCTTGAGTTCAGACAACATTTGGAAGATAAACACTGAGTTGTCTAAAAAAATTTTTGAAACTAAACTTTCTAAGTGAGGCTGAGTGTCCTAAAACCGAATGATATTTTTAATTTTTTCCCTCCAATGTTGCTTTGGATTTTGCAGATAAATTGTTTGCATGATTTTAATAAACTACATGTAGCTGTATGAGGCCTCAAACAAATGCCTCAATTTCAATTCTCTGTAGTTAAAGGTTCAGACCCCACAATAAGGCTTTGTGGCTCAAAAGTTTAGAAACTCAAGATACTGGTGAGCATAAAGGCCTAGCAGCGTTATTGTTTGACAGAAAGTATATTTGTTAAAATAATTTATGATATTATACTTTCATGTAAATTACTTGAATCCGATTGGAGAAAATTTGTTAAAAAATTCTAGTACCCGCTGAATAATGAAGCCACGCCCTCCTGCGTAGCAACAGTCAACATTTTGACGACGGGTGATATTTCAAAAATAGCGACTGCGCAGAATTTATGCGCGCACGGTTCACTGTTATATGTGTTTGTATAAAACATTCAGTATAATATAATAAATATTGCAAGTAGTTGAGTGTAACATTGAAAATTTTCACCCTAAGAAAACCATTGTCAACCGAGGCTCAGCTTGTGGTCTGTAAAAATTAAGAATTTTTTTCGTCATGAAAGTTTTCCTCTGTTATGAATTGTGAGAATTGTTTTATGAAGATGATTAAATTTATGCTCTGTGAAGTATAATTTACTCTGTACAAGTCTTCATCTTTATGCAATAGTTCATATTTGCTTTGTTGCCTTTTAGAGCAAGGCTAGGCCCCTGAGTCAATATTTTTTTATACATAATTCCTTCTCAATTATTTGTGGTTTATTTCATTTACAATTGATAAAAAGTGTCTTGAAAAAAAAAAAAAAAACAGAGAAAGCAGATTTTAAGCTATTAAGAATCCGACATGTACCCAGTATTTTTTTTCCTGAAGTCCATGAAAACATGTTTATCTCTATATTGAACAGTTATAGATATCACTAAATCTTTTAAGGAAAAACAATGAAGTTGAAGTCGTTAAAATAGAATTTATTGAAAAGTTTGTTTTATGTTTTAGTTAAATGAAAAAATATACACAACATAATGAAAACATATTCCAATTAGGGGGGTTGATCCAAAAGTTGTGGAATTTTTTCATATTTTATTTATTTTTAAGTGGAATTGGTTAAAATTACAAATGAAAATATAACACTTGATGAATATTTTAAATTAAAAAACAGTTTAAATATTTTGATGTAATTTACAGTTGCCATAGAAACGGTTTTTGGAAATGGGGGGGAGCTTAACCGTTTTTTTCATTTTAATTCTTAATACGTGAAATAAAATTAAACCCCCCTATGTGGTATTTAAAACAGAATTATGTCATTATTACAATTGCCTGATCTTTTATAAACCTTTGTATGAGAGGTTTACTGATTTTACTGGATATTTAGTTTATTAGTTGATGATTTATTGTTATTTTAAGTTGTAAGACAACGTAAAATTTTCGGTAAGTCATACATTTTGTGAAAATTCCGATACTCATTTAAACACGTATACTATTGACAGAGGCTGGGAAAAATGCATTTTGTTACTGGTTTTCTAGTGGCATGAGAAATTTAAGAAAATAAAACTTTTATGGACGTTGATTAAAGGTTTGGTCGTTTTTTTGGAGGCTCTGTTTTAAGTAATATCCCCCTAGACAAATTAAAAGCGTAAATGGACGTTGTCGGCTGAGGCACTGTTCTTGACATTGCTACTGAAATTCGAACATCATATGGAAAGAGGGGAGTAATTTGAAACATGAGTGAAAAATGAAGATAATTCGGTGCGAGAATCCCCAGGCTTTTCTTGAGAAAAAAATTGAGAAAAGGACAGCATTTTATAGAATATGTATTCAAATTGGACATCAGGGCGAGTTGCTTCTATAACGTGACGTGACATATCTAACTTGCCGGAACGTCGAAGTCCCCCCCGGGTATTATCCATTTTCAGAAATCTATTTGACCTCATTGGTAATTGGAAAGAGGTGAAAATTTCCAATATTGTTGCTTATGATTTATGTTATGAATATGCCTGTTGTTTGCTTTCATTAAATCACGATAAAATTTTAGAAAGAAATTCCACAATTTTTAATCAACCCTCGTAGATTTCAAATGTTTACAAGGATTTTTAAAATTATGTACAATTGTCAGAAGTTTATATTCCATATTTTTTTCTCTAGACCATCTTTGACTTAGTCTCATCACACGTCAATGCTTATTATTATCCTCTGGTAAGGGGGATTCATAAATAATTAAAATAAAAAGTAAAATACTTTCACAAAAGGATAACCTAATAAGAAAAAAAAGGATGAATAACTAATAAAAAATAATCTCTTTCAAGGCTCACGGGACCAGAAAAGGTAAAAGATGTGAAAGCTTTCTGACAGTCGACTGTAGATTAAAGTTATTAAGTCAGGACATGGGGATAGGGGAGGGCCACAATAGTTTATCAAACTTATATGGCAACATAGAAAAAGTAACTGATATCTATAGACGAAATCTTGAAAACAGCTTCTGTTACTGATATGAATATTCTAGCATCCTCTGGTAGTGCTGCATAAAGGGATCAAAATTTTACCTACAGTCATAATATACAGATATTTTTCAAACATGATTTCAAGCATTTTCATGCTACATGTATGTGGATTTAGATTTGGTTACATAATGGAGTTAATTACTGTAGATCACTTAATTTTCGCACACCTTTATTTTGCGAGATAGTCATTAACTCTTTATTAGCGAGACAAAATTTTCACGAATTGTGGTCATTGCTCTATTCAATCTTAAGAAATTCTATTATACGCGAGAATTAAATTTTCGCTAATGCATTGTGTCGCGCGAAAATAAAGTTCTCGCGAATAAAAAAGTGATTTACAGTACGTTGGGGTCACAAAAACTCGTAGGCCGAGCATTGTCTTGAGAATAAGGAGTGGAAAATTTTTTAAAAAAAATTCAATGAACTAAGGTCCATGTATATCGTTTAGAATTATTGGCCATGGGCTTCCATTTAATGCAATAAGGCAAAATAAAAATCATAAATTTTTTTGATTCAAATGAACTACAATGTCTGGCATTTTTTAGCCTTATCAAGTGATTTCAACAACAAATCTGTTTCTTCTCATTTCTGTAGCTGTGTGTATTTTCTGCATTGGTTCTTGTCTGAGAGATTGTTGGTATGAGTATAGAGCTGCCGGGGGGTTCCCTGTCACCTGTTGAAACCCCCAGAATCTGCAACGATATATCTCTGTAATCTCTAGGTTAGCTACCTTATCATAGTGAACTAGAGTTGTAGATCATCTAGAGTGTTTGTACTCTCATTGTGTGCACATGTCTGTAGCAAAAGATCTCTAGTGTAACACAATGAGCGTATAAATTTTAAGTTTAATAGATATATTAATTTTACAGACATTTTTCTATGTTTTAATATTGTGTTATGAATTATAAATGATACTATCAGTGTGTAGAGCGACGGACAATAATATTTTGATTACGAACTTGTTCACAAACTCTGGGAGATAGAATACAATAACAGAGCGTCTTCATTTGACGGACAATTACTTTTTTACGATGTGTTGTTCTCGAGCATTGACACTTCCGATCAGATTTTGTGCAGAACTGCTGCCATCTAATTAACTGAAGAATGTGCAAGATGCACAATGATAATGTAAACAGAGGACATTGCCGTATCCTATAAGGAGATGGGAGACAGAGCTTCAGTGAGGGGCGGACAATATTAATATTAATGAAGTGACACTCTAACTAACTAATTAATATTACCAAATATGTGAACCCTATGATGCAGTTTTATGTACAAAAGATAGGCACTGGTATAAATAGCTTTTAACATCCTAGCTCCGAGACGAACTATGAGAGCTTTTACGAACTTAGCTCTGAGACCTATGTGATGCAATGACTATGTGAGCTTTCCCCATCTTGGCCCCAAATCTTTATAATTGAACTTACCATGTACCATTGTTTGTTTAACCTTTGCTGTGACTTTAAATAAAACTATGAACTAACAAAAGTCTTCTTAAACCAAACACATTGGCTAATTGTGTTATATAACGGATTAATTGGTGCCCGTGACCAGGATAAGAACGGGAAGTCTCACAACGCTGAAAAGTAAAAAAAATCAAGACTATGTAAGTAACTGTTTTATTGTACCTTGATTTTAAATTATGGACAACCAAACATTGGGAACTTTTTTATTTGGGGGCCTTTTATGACCCTGTCGACTGTAATAGAAACTAAATTTGACGGTCTTGATTCTACAGTTCAAGGTTTATCAAATCAATTGGTACAAAAGGGATTTCAAATATAATAACACCGTATGAGGGAGATATCCTAGTAAATTTAAAGATTGGTTAAAATCAATTGAAAAGTACTCTTTCATGAACAATCTATCAGATGAAAAATTCAAAATTGTGGCTTATGGTTCTAGCCGGGGGGCGGTTTCAGATTTAATTCAACGAATTCTCACGAATAACCCAGGGGGGTTTGGAATGCTTTGAAAAATGAATTATCCACAAGATTTGCTGAAGTAACAGATACCCAACATGCGTTCATGTTATTACAAAAAGTTCATCAAAAACCCGAAGAAAATGTTAAATTTTTTCAAAATTATTGTCATTGGCTGAAGAAGCATATAAAGGTCTCGAAGCAACCTTCATTTAACTCAATATTGGAAAGTTAATGGTTTATTACTAGACAAATTGAAATTCAAGGTCATGCGTGAAAACCCTGCAATTTTGCAAGCAGCTATAAACTGTGCTATGACTGAACAAAACCTGTATAAGCGATTCAACTCAGGTCGGGTAAGGATACCCAATGGAAGTCGACCATTATAGATCTAAAACAATATCAAAAGAAAGAGTATTTACTATGTGAATCGAGCAACAAACAGTCAGAGTGTTGAATGTTGGAATTGTAAAAGAAAGGACACATTAAACGAAATTGTACAAAAACAAACGAACTTATAGATCAGTTTAACGAGCAAACTCCTTTAAAAATAGGGCCGTAAGGAGAAAACATTTGCATGGATAAAGTAAAAAAAATAAATAAATAAATAAAAACATTCAAAAGTGTTTGGTTAGTTGAAAAAAAAAAATAAAATAAAAATAAAATTAAACGGTCTAAACTGACAAATCACAAAATAAGTGAAACCATTAAAAAGGCTCTTAAATCATTACTCTAGCTCTTTTATCATTTTCATTTCATGTTTTAAAAGGGGAATAATCAATAATATTGATTGGATAATATTAGTGCTACAGTAAGTAGCGTGTCTGGGTATGACATATCGGAATAAGTTTTCTGAACTAGTATTATAAAGAAACCTTTAAATAGGTTTGATGCTAGAAAGCATGAATGTTGTTAAATATGAAGAAAGGTCTAGGATTACGCTAAAAATTTTTAGTATGACATTTTAGATGAGGAAATCTAACCTAGAACCTAAAATTGAGACTTGATAAAATGATAACTGGTTTTCTTTCTATGAACCTCTCTGTGACTAATCTAATCATTTCTGGTAAAAAAGCGCAATACATTTTTAGATGACCTTTCCGATTCCACATTTCCAAGATTCTAAATAAATTTTTTTCCGTAACTAAAAAGGTTTGACTGACAAGGGTATATACTTTCTTTTGGGCATAATAAGTTCTACCATATTGAGGGCAGTAATTGTGTTGTATATTAAAGGTCAAGTTCAAAAGTGTATTGGTTGTCCAGAAATAAATGATTTAGGTAAATATCTCAGCCAATTATTCAGAGTCGAGGGTACCAAGTTCTAGAAGGCAGAGAGACTGACCATAACAAAGCTCTATTTCACCAGTAATGAGCGTGGAGAATTGAAAATAACCAGAAAACAGTTTTGCAGACTACAAGATCATATACCAACAATGGTTCTTAGAAAGCAGAGACAATTAATTGATGCTGATGATGAACAGCGACGAAATAACACCATGTATCCGAGTCTCGGACTGAATAATTACAATTAAGCAGAAAACTTTAATTAACTTTGTTGCAGATTACAACTTTGTGTGTTTACGTTTGCTGTGATGATTTTTTATTACCACTATACGATCACAAATATTATGACAATGTGTCATGTCTGGGAAGTCACCATTTAAAGGGACATTAACCAGTGGATGTCAGCGATTTTAAAGGGCATTCATAATATCCAGTAGATGTCATCTACCCAAAGGATGTCGCCGAATAGGAGGGATATTCAACCCATTTCCAGATGTCGCCGAAATGAACAAATGATGGTTAAGTGGATGTCGCCGTTTTTCGGGGAATTCGTCATAATTCGATAACAATTGGGACATTCTTATTGGACATCTGTGTTTTGTGTGTTATGGACATTTCAAAGTGATTAATAATTTATAGACATTTTAACTCATTGTGTTAGTGCGTTTTATTTTATGAAACATTGGACAATGTTTCCTCCGGTTTGGGGAGGAATGAAACACAATGAGCGTATAAATTTTAAGTTTAATTGATATATTAATTTGTACAGTACATTTTTCTATGTTTTAATATTGTGTTATGAATTATAAATGATACTATCAGTGTGTAGAGCGACGGACAATAATATTTTGATTACGAACTTGTTCACAAACTCGGGGAGATAAAATACAATAACAGAGCGTCTTCATTTGACGGACAATTAGTTTTTGATGTGTTTTTTGAGCATTGACACTTCCAATCACACTTTGTGCAGAGTTGCAGCCATCTAATTAATGAAGAATGTGCAAGATGCATAATGTTAATGTAAACAGAGGACATTGCCGTATCCTATAAGGAGATGGGAGACAGAACTTCAGTAGGGGCGGACAATGTTAATATTAAGAAGTGACACTCTAACTAACTAATTGCTATTACCAAATATGTGAACCCTATGATGCAGTTTCATGAAAAAAAAATGGCGCACTGAGTATCAATAGCTTTTACCATCCTAGCTCCGAGACGAACTATGAGGGCTTTTAAGAACTTAGCTCCGAGACCTATGTGACATAATGACTATGTGAGCTTTCACCATCTTGGCTCCGAGGTCTTTATAATTGAACTTTTCATGTACCGTTGTTTTGTTTAACCTTTGCTGTGACTTTATAATAAAACTATGAACTTACAAAAGTTTTTTAATCCAAACACATTGGCTTATTGTGTTATACTAGCATGTATAACAGAATATAGGGTGGGATGTATAATGCAGGCCAGTAATTCTGTAGAGCAGACTGTTGTTCTGGTAACAATTCACTGATGTAATGGATTCATTGTCAAGTCTGATATCCCATGCTACAGCCTGCCTCATCTTTGAAGCCCAGGACTGTCCCACACCAGCCTCAATATTCATCACTGTATCTAGATTTAAAATTACATAGGGCTGTGTCAACCTGTCCTTGATAATCTCTATCATAGATAAAGCTTCCATGTATCTAAGTGTCTTGTAATAATACATGGCTATGTGCAGCATGTAGTAATAAAACCAAACTTGGCTGCTAATTTCAGCATGTGACCAGATTTTGTCACTCTATACCTTAGTCTGTTTTTATGTGTGTAAGTTTAAATATATAATATAAAAGCTGTGCTCTGAAGGAAATTAGCTGTAAGTTTCTGTAGCTGAAAGACCTGATATTGTGTAGGAGGGGTTTCTATTATCTGTTCTATTTTAAGTAGATATCTCATACAGCTTTGTGGGTTAAAAACTTTAAAGTGTCATAGCTGTCATAGGTGCGAATTTCATGAAATAGGTTTACATCAAACTCAGTCTAGAAATCAGAGTATGTTCATCTGTAAAGATGGAGAGTATGGGGTTATGTAGGACATTGATAATAAAAGACCAAATGGAAGGACTGTGTACACAGCTAATTGTGCCAGTACTTTTTTGGTTGCACATAAAACATGTATCACGTATGTGAAATATACTATAATACTGATTACAAACATACGTTTCACGTATGTGGTACAACGTATGTATAACATATGTGTGACTACATACGTTTCACATAACGTACGTTAAACGTATGTTTGGAATCCCTATGTTTTAAATACTAAAAGTACGTGTAACATATGTTATGTGCAACCATATGTTACACGTAGTTAATAAACTTACGGTTTACATGTGTATTGTCAACCACATGTTACACGTACGTTAATGAACACATGGTTTACATGTGTATAGTCAACCACATGTTACACGTACGTTAATGAACTCATGGTTTACATATTAAGCACAAATGTCATACATGTATAGTTTATGTGTATTATAAACCACACTTTTAATATACTAATGTACATAAATAAATTATGGTTAATTTTTTATAAAGCTCTCTTTAAATATATGTTGGTGAATATAGTATGTGTATTACATGTATCAGGCACATGTTACATATACATTTAAAAAGGTGTTTTACATGTGTGTGAAAGGCTATGTTTGAGAATGAGAAGGCTGTATATTTTGTAAATTCATATTTCACATACATGTATGATAAATGTGGTTGATTAAAAATTAATCCTTTTTATTTTATTTCAAATTTAATTTATTAATCAAATTATCATTTCGTTTTTGCTATAAAAAAATAAAAAAAACAATGCGTTAAACATTTATTGTTGCTAGGGACTACAATTTGTTTAAAATACAGGAATTTTTGTATAAAAGTATGGCTGACTTCCACAACTAACTATTTTTCCTTAATAGTTTAAGTGATTTTGGAGAACTAATAAATATTATTTAACATAACAATCAATAGGCACTTAGGGCTTAAACCCGTTTTTCGGGAAAAAAGCAATCATAGTGATATGACTATTATAAAATCCTTCTTATAACATGTATAACGATTCCTTAGATCAGAAGTTGCATGCATTTTAATAATTATGATATTTTAAAATCTAAAATATCTTTTTTTTACATAAACATTATTATGATAGGGTAATATAAAATAAAAATTTTGGGTTTAAAACCCCAAACACAACTGAAGCTCACATGTGTGTGGGTTGTTGACTTGTCGAGTGTGTTCTGCGTATTTAATGTTTCAATTTATTTCACATTGTTTTCCTTACGTCCACTTTCATGTCTGGCATGATGTTATCAGTTCGCATTGGTTTAAAATTTACTCTAAAAACAGTCAACAAAGTTTACATAAAAATTCTCCAATCTGTATTTTATGAAAATCAGTAGAGGCTCATAAAATTGAACTCGGTTATCGGTAGATTAAACAATGAATTCGAGAGCAAAACTAAATTAAAAAAAGAAAGAAAGAAATTCACTATAATTTCACAACAAATCTCAAAAGGGAGTAAATTTTCTCCTAATAATTATCAAATATACAGTGCGTTCCGTCCGTATAAAATTTATAAAATTACCTTCTGGAATTTTCCAGCCTCCATTTATGTTTTACATGTATTCCCGTGACGTCACTGGAAAGAAAGTTGACTCTCAAGTTTTGGGCCTAGCTAACGGTGAGGAATGCATAAAATCAACAATTATTTAATTACTTTTTGACTGTGTTCATGAAAAGAGGGTGTTGTTTTTCAGTGTATTAACATAATGGAGATCATATCCGCACTTGGGTTCCAAAAAAAGAAAAAATTGACCATGTAGGCAGTGAGCTGTTTTCACACCCAGGTGTATCCATCAACACGGGCACGTTATATCAAAATGCAAGTGAAGTTTAAAAATCAAATAACAATTAAGTATTTATTTATAATGTTTTTTAACCTAACAAATAAATCAAAAAAGAAACAACAACAATTTGATGTAAAGTTCCACTCACTGAATTTATTTCTTTTTACAGTATTTAAAACATCACATTACATGGTAAAAGAAATTATTATCTTTGAGGGCAATAATGGTGTAACGTTTTTTTTTTGTTTTTTTTTTTTTCATATCTGCCCTTTTTTATCCTTATGAATATAAATTGTGTTTAATTTGGGAAATTTTTTTGTGATTTTAGATATCATTCCCGGATGGTACTAAGCTCATCTTTGAAACACCAAAACCCAGAATGGACTTCAAAAAGTTTCTGAAAGTTTAACCAGTATAATTTTAATATGGTAATACTTTTAATATGGTTTCTTTGAAAAAGGAATAAGATTTTCTGATTGATTGATTGATTGTATACTGTTTAACGTCCCTCTCCAGAAATTTTTACTGATATGGGGCTATTGGGGGGAAGGGGTCAAATTTGGCCTATGCTCGGGACTTGCGGCCTTTGAGCGGGAGGGATCTTTATCGTGTCACACCTGCTGTGACACGGGGCCTCGGTTTATACAGTCACATCCGAAGGACCGCCCCATTTAGTCGCGTTTTACGACAAGCAAGGGGGTACTGAGGACCTATTCTAAACCCGGATCCCCACGGGGCAAGATTTTTTTAATATTGCTTTCATGTAAAATTTTAAATGCAATAGAGTTTGACGAATTTAAATCTAAAAGTTATCTCCCTGTCGGGTAACCTCATTTTTCCCACTTTGTCCTTTGTAAGTTTCCTGTTATTATTTTCAATCTTCAAACGGACAATTTAATCTGTACCTGTATTGCCAAAGTTTGGGGAAAATAAAATCTTAATGAACATATTCATTACAGATTTTATTTTTAAGACACTGACCAATAGATTTAATTGGTAAGGTTACAGAGGGAATACAGGGCCTTACGCCGGATTGACCCCGCAAAGGGGAATAACTTTTGAAAAATTTAATATGAAAATTGTCTATTTTTTTTTTTAAAATCTATTTTTTTTAACCTCAAGGACAAAAAGTATACACTTGGAACACACACAAAACAAGGGAGCCCAAACTAAAGATTAATGCAGAAGGTAAGTTCAATTTTTCATTTCGTAACTCTTCTGGTTTTATCCAGATCGGATAAGTTACATATAAGTTAAGTCAGCTTCAGAAATAGAAGGATATGGAGATAATAACAGTTTAATCTCAAAGTCCATAAAACAATATAAAATAAAGCAGGACAAACCCACCCCAAACATCAAGGTGGGATAGGTGCCATAATAAAACACCTATTTCTTAATTTTGGAAAATATGTTTATCATCTCCCTCGACAGAAAACTATTTCCCTCGGCTGCATCTTGGGGGAAAAGTTGCTGTCTTGGGGGATATAAAATAGCTTTTTTCCTCATAGCCAGTAAATAGGTGTACTAATGTATATACCGTTTTTAGCTCTTCTGGCCAAAGGCTCAAAGAGCTAATGCTATGGCCATTTTCATAGCCCCCCCCCCCCCCCCCACCACCACCTAACCTAATGGGGGGGGTTAACCCATCAAAATTATTCAAACTTTATTTTTTTTTAAAGGACATCAGGCAAACTGTTAGCAAGATTTTTAATAAGCATTGAGTCCTACTAAAATTATGAAATTCATATAGCCCCCGGGTAGGTGGATCAGTGTAAAGGCACAGCTTTATTAATTAATCATAAACTGAAAATATTGATTTATTGAAAATCTATATACTTTTTAAATTGAAAGCAAAAAGACTAAGTTCATGACAATGAGGAATAAGTTTTATGCCCCTAAATCAAAGATTCTGGGGGACATCTATATAGCTTTTTCCCTGTCTGTCTGTCTGCAAAATCTTTTCACATTGGCCATATCATTTTAGTGGGTGAAATTGGCCTTCATATATTTCAAAGACCTGGGTATTCATTGTGACAATCTTTTTGTTCTGGTACACCAAATTAACATTTAATTAAAAAAAGTATACTACTTATAAGAAAGTTTCATAACGGAATCTTGGCCTTTAACTTTTGAACAGTTGGTGCAAGGGCATTCTACTTCACTTGTATATTTACTGTGACATGACCTTTCAATGGGTATGAATTAAAATATTTGACCTTGAACTTCTAGTTTAACCCACTGTTAAAATACTTTAACTTTGATCATAACTTTTGACCTGATAGTAGTAGGGCTTTCATATTTCACAGATTTACTCTTTGTGACAAGTATTACTTGGATGACCTTGACTTTTAGTTTGACTTGCACTCAGAAAACTTTAACCATAACTGGCATATGGGGTATCAGTATGTACAAACACATCTTTTTTTTCCAGTTCACCCACAAATCAATGCTATTTAATGAATTTTAGGTAAGAGAATTACATGGTATATATTTGAGGATATAGTGAAAAAAAATAGTTTAAAAGATCATGGTTATGAATGCTAAAAAATTAATTATTGTTATTTAGTATTTATATTTAAGTTCTACAGGGAATCAACCAGGATTAATATGTGGATAATAATAATGTTCAGGGGGAAAAAAAGTGTTTTCCCTTACTCCATGCATTTAATATTTTCTTTTTCTTTACAGAATAAAAGAGAACTGGAGAAGAATGAATTGATGTTAACATACTAACATTAAATTTGGCTTAAATCTAAATATGTCTTTTGTTGTGATTGCTTCAAGAGCAATTAGGATAAGGAAATTTAAAGTGAAGGATAACCAGAAAGTGGACCATTCAACAGATGAAAGAAAATAAGCCTTTGAGGGAAAATGTCAAATGCATAATTGAATATTTAAATTGCAAGTAATTTTGTTTCACCAAATTTTACAATATGTGAAAAAAATGTTCATCATGTGTTTGACACTTTTTTTATGGTATATATACATTAACAATATGAGCAGTGCAAATAATAAACCCATTAAACATGTTATGAGAAACATATGTTACACACCGTTGCACGTACGTTATTCATATGTGAAACGTATGGTAATACGTGGAATATATTGTAACGTATGGTTGGCAAAACGTATGTTTAACATACGTGACACGCATGATATTCACACGTGTGAAAACGTACGTGGTGCTTTTTTCATGGAAAACATACGTTAAGTCACATCTTGTCACATACGTTTAACATACGTGAAACATATGTGGCACAATTAGCTGTGTATCAGAAATGTTATACCCTTCTCATACAACCCATGTAGTCTTATAAATAACTGACGTTGTTTTTCACCATGAATTTTACTCAGAAACATGTTGTTTTCTAAAAAAAAAGTTAGTACAGACCCCCTCATACACCCATTTCAGGATAAGTTTAAAACAGACCCAGAAAGCCCCCCCGGGGATTTTGTGGACACCAGTGAGTTAGTGTATTTTGTTGAATCCCCAGAAAACTGCTGTCTTCATGTGATAGGAACACAGTAATGTATCATCATTTAAAATGTTTAGTTCTTTGTTAATTATTTTTGTTAGGGACAATTTAAGTAAGCCGTAAGTTAAGAATTGAAGTATTCATTGCATACACAAGTTTTTGTTCTGCCAGAGAAAAAAATCCCCCATTCATTGTCTTTATTGGCCGTGCCCGCGTGGAGCAGTGGTTAAAGCGTCTGTCTAAATGCGAAGTAAGGAGTCAATCCTTACGTCGCGGGTTCGAATCCCAAGCGGGACGTGGAGACCGGTCCTTCGGATGAGAGTTAAACCGAGGTCCCGTGTGCAGTAGGTGCTGGCACGAAAAAAATCCCTCCCTACTCAATGGCCCTGAGTGCCGAGTAAAGGACAAAAATTTGCAGCTCTCCACCGGCAAATGGTGGCGTCTCCCTATGAGTGAAAAATTCTGAGAGGGACGTTAAAAATATACAATCAATCAATCAATCATTACGTCCTAGCTTTTGTCCTATTGCTACAAAGTGACATCCTTTTTTACTATATCATGAACAACATGAGGCTGAGGCCATGAGTGACTTGCTATATAGGAAGCAGTGGAGGCCAAAAGTCACAAACAAAACAGTGGGCATGATATATTCTAGGGTTCCTTTTTTTGAGTGGCACAGGGGCCATGTGGAATGGAGTTTAGTGATGATTAGACAATAAGATCTGTCTTGTTTAGAGCTAGTTTGTATGTCTGTTATACATTCTAACACAAACTCTTTGGAAATAGTTGTCCATTTTGATGACAGTAAATATAACAAAGTGAATCCTAGTGGACTTTCAGAACATCACAGAGGGTCAGTGTTTGTCTGTGTGTGTTGTAATACTGAGACTGAGATAAGTCTCAGATCACACGGTGGTTCTTTTTTCCCGTACATAACATCTATATCTGATCCTTTCAGTCTGAATCCTTCTCTGTGACTTCCACTAACATCTCACCATCCCGTACTTGTTTTTCTTGGTTATTATTCTTTTCCCAGAAGTCCACTACATCTCTCCACATGGCCACCAGTTTTGAGGTCCCTATTATGTGACACAGTCCCATAAACACTGACTCTGATATGTGTTGTATGGCTGTCTTCCTGATGTTGATCAAAGGCAAATTTTATAAATTGTATATAATACTTATTGACTCATTTATATCTATAAAATATCGGTATATGGTAAAAAGTCAGCAGTATGACCATAATCAAAGGCAAATTTATATAGCATTTTAAGTTAACTCAAATGCTTGTTATCATCATCGGTGCTTATTTTAGCATATTTAATTTAATCACTTTATTAAATGTTTTACAGGTTTTCATTTATATTAATCTACTTACTAATAAAAAATTAAATGAAAATATAAATTTTTTTTTAGTCATCCATTATTATATGTACGTTAACCATTAAAACTGACATGTTTCAGTTCCCATGGAGTCCATTTCATAGGTAGGACTGAAAAGTTTCAGGTGCTATAAATAATACAGAAAAACTTCCACCACCTATATGTAAATGTACTTTCATTTTTATTTGTATTTCAAGGTATCGGAGAATAGTGTTAGTTATTCAAAATTCAATGAATATTTGGCAAACTCTTCAAGAAAAAATAATAGTTAATAATTCTCATTCAGTTAAATAATTGAATGACATAAGATAGTGAGTGGAGAAGAAAAGAAACGTGGAGCCACAAGGTTAATTGCTTACCATGGAATTTAACTGGTAAAAGCAAATTTTGATTGTTCAAAGAAGATTTTATCATCTATAAAAAATTTCAAAATTCAATTTGAATGTCGTCAAAATTTTTATTAGCATAGAAAAAAGAGAGGAAATCTAAAATGCTTAATTTGGGAAAAAAAAAAAAACTTACGAAGTATTTTGAATTTTAAATAAAATCATTGCAATTTTTTTTTTGTCATTGTGTGAAATTAAAAATGAAATATCAAAAAAAGATGAAAATGCTTAATAAAGAGGAAATTAACTGTACTAAAGCGAGTAATGAAACACTAAATTTGTCATATTTTATAAAACATCCCAGTATTCCATTTATCACAGACTTTATGTTCTGGAAAAATTTAAGAAGCTATTCAAATACTAGTAGTTTTAGATTTTTTAAAAAAAATTATTTAACTTGAAAAAACATTAATACAAATAAATCAGCTTTACAAATACTATTAGTTTTAGATAAAAAAAAAAGTTATTTAATTTGAAAAAAAAATTAATACAAATAAACCAAGCCCCCATGTTTTAACATATTGGAGGAGGGGGTGGTAACATTTTATTGTCCCCCCCCCCCTTCATTTAACCTCGCAGAAAACTATTTCAGATAATTATATTTTTCTTACTTTAGTTTTAGTCAAAATAAGGTTCTCTAGGTATGTTGATTGAATTTCAAAAGGGGCATAGTTTTACGGATAGTGTTTTGGACCTAAAAAGAGCGGCGGTGGTTTGTTTAAATTTTATGCTTTCCATCTAACTGCACTTTCCCCAAAACTTTTTTAAATCTGTGCCTTTAGGAGGAAGAACAGAATCGCAAAATCTTTAAATTACATACTGAATCTTGAATGTCATTCTTAATGTGTATGAAGGACACTTATCTCTGCTTGGAAAACTTCAACGATTTTTTTTGTTTGGGATGGACAAATAGTGTCTGACAAGCGAATTAACAAGAAGTTGACATCAAATTTTAAATCAAAGTTTCCCACCATGCATATGGCATGCCTTAGCAAATACTGTGCTAAAATTTCAAGCGTCTTCAATGAATAGTTGCTGAGAAATCTGCAACCAAACATTTGCTACAAACAGACACACAAGCAGAAAGACAGATGAATGGACTGACAAAAAAAAGTATATATAGTATACCGCCCCCTCCTTTGTAGCGGTGGTATTGTAATTCTTTCAAAGGAACAGCAAAAGATCATTTTAACAACATCAAAAACAAGTTGAATCGAGGAGGGAGGGGCATTCTTGACTGTGCTTGTCCTTCTTAAACTAAGTAGTGAATGTACAGGTTAAAACATGTGTATATATGTTTCAATTAATAAAGCACGTTGCTTCCAAAAGATTGGTCATGTTTTATTTTATAGGTATTTGTTGTAGTAATTCAGATATATGTGATAGTTCAAGTTTGAGTTCATCTGTTAATGTCCCATAAATAAATTAATTGAAGTTAATCAAACACTGGTGGCAGTGCTATGATTTTTGTATACTGGTACATCAATAATTATTTGGATCATTCCTAAATTTTTGGTTACCATAGCGACTGCTTTTTTTAATTATAATTTCTATTTTCATGTTAGTGAAATGACAAGGTTTACATGGTTTATGGAAATTATTTCATTGAAGAAGACATATAATCGTGCAATAAACCAGGAGATTTTGTATATTGAATAAATCAATGAAAAAGATTTTCCTAACTATTGGCTGCCATAGCAACCATGTTTTAAAATAAATTATGAATTACTATTTTGACATTTAGTAAAATACAATTAAATTCAATTTATTTTATTGAAAAAAAAAAAAAACGTGAATGAAGCTTTTATAGTATCCGTTGCATACTCGTCAGTATCACAAAAATTTTGATAGCAACCATTATAAGGAAGTGTTCAAAAACTATTTGGTAACCATGGTTACCATAGCAAGACGCTTGAATTTTTATTTATTTTTTTTTTAAAGTACATAAGTGAAATAACAAATATAATAAGTGTTATTATTTATTGAAGAAATTCAATCATGCACTGAGGCCACAGATTCTGCATTATGATATCGTCAATAGCTTAGTGATTTTTCCCGACTTCTTGGTTGCTATAGTAACACATTATTTTTGTTTAATTTAAGAACTTATATTTTTATCATTTTATTTAAAAATTATAAGGTTTAGTAGTGTGATTTGTTTTACTTTTGATTTTTTTTAAAACGATATTGTACAAAAGGAGCCAAATATTGAATCTACAAATTAATAAAAAATCTCCATAGCAATCATTTTCGTTTTATTTTATTTTAAGAAATATCACCCCTCTACAAATTTTATATTTTGTTAATAAGGAATGACCTTTTCAGTGATGGTAGTTGTTTGTTATGGATTGCCCGCGTTTTCTTGCTACTAAGCTTAGAAAATGCCAAAAATTTTCATTTTTTCAAATGGTTAAAATTTGAAAAATTCACACTTTTCACTGAAAGACAACTCTTTTATGACCGTCTACTGAATAATTTCATCAGTTGTGGGGTTTCTCCAATAGTCTATCAGAGTAATCAAATCTGTAAATAATATGCAGAAAATAGAAATTTATTAAAATGGTATATTTCAGTAGGTTGCTCTGTATTTTTGACCTCAAAGTGGGGTTTTTTTACCATGGAACCCGGGGGTCAAAATTAAAAAAATTAACCCCAAAAATGTTCTATACATGGTGTTTCAACATAACATGCAAAAAATCAGCCAAATTTGTGATGTACCATTTCCAACTTTTTTCTAAATTCTTTTATTCTTACAAGAATGACTCTTAAAAACTTTGTACAGTATGTAGCTTTGATAATATCACATGTATTGAACGGTTGAATTTTTACACAAAAAAGAGGGAAATCTTATCAAATCCATGTAATGACAATCTTTCAGTTTTAATGCAAGTTGATCTTAATATTTATTGTACATTGTATATAGCAGTTTCATAATTCCTCTTCTTAGGACTTGATGAAATTGCTTAAATTACAACACATTAAATGGGGCTAAATTTCCTGCAGAGAGTTTGGTTATCTGATTTGTTTTAGAATAATATAGAATTTAGATGTAAGATTATATGAGAGTTACATCTTTTATTGCTCAGATATGATAAATTTGAGTTTTTAGCTCACCAGAGCCTTCCTGAGCCGAACGCTCAAGTGAGCTTTCCTGATCCAAAATGTCTTAAAATTTTCACAATTATTATTTTTTTTCTCAAGAACCACTGGGCTGTTTAAACTTTTCAACCAAACATTCTACAAAGTATACTTTGGTTAAGGTGTTTCAAGTTTGTTCAATGAAAGGGCCCACCTACTTGCAAGAGGAGATAAAATTTCACGAAAAAATATTGTCAAGGAATATTGATGAAGTTGAAGTCGTTAAAATAGAGTTTATTGAAATTATTATTTTATCTTTTTATTTTTTTAATTTTTATTCTTGTTGCAGTTTAAATATTTTATTCAATAACATATTAACAATAAATGTGGAGAAAATGCCTCCCCAGAGGCCCTCGCAGATACATCCTCACCTGGGGTGCCAGGAGCTCCCTGGATTGGATAGAAAAAAAAGAATTGTACATATCAAGGAAAATAACTATGTCGTAAGAAACAGTAGGATAAAACAGAATAAACAAAAAATGCATACATGACAATTCACATATGAGTATGTTTCATTCACATTTCGTATTTGTTTTACATTTACATATAATTATTGAACTTTAGCAATTTCACAGAAGATGTTCGTAGGGGGCACCAATGCATCAAGTCCAAACGTCCCCCTACGATTATATACTTTATAATATACTATATTTTGTGAATACTTACATTAAAGACTATTTTTTCAGAAATATATGAAACAGTTTGATTTCAGCTTATCAAAATATACAAATGTCAGAAATACTTATTATTTCTTTTTTAATGATAATCAATATCACTGCATCAAGGACAATAAATGCAAGTTCTACTATTAAATTTTTAAAAGCCTTTGACAAAAATATTTCTGATTTTAACCACAGAGTTCTTAATAATCTTCTTAATAACAGGAGTTACTTAAGCAAATGGAATGATATATCTAATCTGTGTCCATATTGTAATGAATGTGTTGAAACAAACACTTATTATACGAATGTCAAAATGTTCAAAGAATATGGAATATTGTTAGTGAAATTTTAAAAGTTAATGTATATAAAGCTTATAGTTGTAGGATTCTATAATGAAGTTAACGAAAAAGCATTATAATTTATATGGCACGCCAAAGT
>NW_026924845.1:0-24906 GCF_032062105.1 Saccostrea cuccullata
GGAAGTGACGTAAAGGACATATTTTGATGATATAGTAGATTTTCCCCGAGATTTTCAACAACTTTGCTTCTTTGATGTATAACAAATTCTCAATACTTTTTGAGATATCTGGAAAAAACTATTGGCCCCTCTAGATCCCTAAATTTAGGGGTCAGCCCTTTTTCCATGATATCATTTGAAAGATCTTCTAATTCTGCACAAATTATGTTCTATATATTTTAACAAAATATTTTTAGTTTAGAAGATAAAAAGCAAAATATGAGTAATTTTTGGCTCTTTTAAGCGTTCTAATTTTTGACCCCTATATAGCGCCATTTTGAATAAAGAAATCGAAAAACAAAAACCGATGTGCACAACTTCAATCCTTCTATTATCTAAAATCAGTAGAATTTCTGCTCCAGCTTTAGCCGTCTCTGAGCCTTTATCTGGAAACGAAAGCCTATAAATATTTGTTTAAAGGGAAATAACTCAAAACCGGAAGTGACTTGTTGAAATTTAAGAAAGCATTCTCATAGAGTTTAGTAACTTCTAGTACCTCTGAAAATTTGAGCGAAATCAATTGAGAAATGAGTGAGATATGAGGCTTCAAAGTTGGGGTCTAGGAAGTAGAAGAAAAAAAAAGAATAATAATCTTTACCAACAGAATCAGTAGAAGGTCTTCCGTTGGAAACGGAAGACCTTAAATATACTAATCTAACATGACATTAAAAAAGACATGATATACCTATATTTTCCAAACCAGTTTCCCATGATGGCTACCACCGTTGGCCAACCCATGGACTGTAGCAGGCCATTCAGAATCCAGACGATCACGTAGACGTATTTGTTGTAGAAGTGTGCCCACTCAAATACCACTCCAAAGAGAAACACCTATTGCATATACATGTACATTGTTATATACAACATTCATTAAACAAGAGGCCCAGGGGCCACAGCGCTCACCTGAGCACAGTGGGCTTGAATTTAACCCCCCCCAGGCGTTCATCATTTAAACAAACTAGAATCTACACTATCTGAGGATGATTCCACATAAATAACACTAATCATAGCTTTGAAGTGCTTGAAAAGAAGATTTTAAAAGGTTTCCAGATATATCCCTATGTAAAGCTTGGGTGGGCCATTTTGGCCCCTCCCTAGCCCCAGGGGTCATGATTTGAACAAACTTGAATCTACACTACCTGAGGATGATTCCACATGATTTTCGTCTTTCCTGGCCCAGTGGTTCTGGAGAAGAAGATTTTTAAAGATTTTTCCTATATATTCCTATGTAAAACTTAGGTCGGCCATTTTGGCCCCACCCTAGCCCTGGGGGTCATCATTTGAACAAATTTGAATCTACACTACCTGAGGATGATTCCACATGAATTTCATCTTTCCTGGCCCAGTGGTTCTGGAGAAGAAGATTTTTTAAGGATTTTTCCTATATATATTCCTATGTTAAACTTGGGTGGCCATTTTGGCCCCATCCTAGCCCCGGGGGTATCATTAACAAATTTGAATCTGCACTACCTGAGGATGATTCCACCTGAGTTTCATCTTTCCTGGCCCAGTGGTTCTGGAGAAGAAGATTTTTAAAGATTTGTCCTATATATTCCTATGTAAAACTTAGGTCAGCCATTTTGGCCCCATCCTAGCCCCTGGGGTCATGATTTGAACAAACTTGAATCTACACTACCTGAGGATGATTCCACATGAGTTTCATCTTTCCTGGCCCAGTGGTTCTTGAGAAGAAGATTTTTAAAGATTTTTCCTATATATTCCTATGTAAAACTTGGGTCGGCCATTTTGGCCCCTCCCTTGCCCCTGGGGTCATGATTTGAACAAACTTGAATCTACACTACCTGAGGATGATTCCACATGAGTTTCATCTTTCCTGGCCCAGTGGTTCTGGAGAAGAAGATTTTTAAAGATTTTTCCTATATATTCCTATGTAAAACTTGGGTCGGCCATTTTTAGGGCTGTGTATTGAGCCAAAAATTTCGATACGATACGATACAAGATTTTTTAAAGCGATATGCGATATATTGGATTCTGAAACAAGTCCATCAGAAAAGGCTTCTAAATCATTTTAATGCATACATTTCATATCAGTTAAGTGTTTTATTACCCATTTTAAAGTTCTTGTCTCATTGTCTTTAAAAATAACACTTCAATTAAAAGTTTTGATAACAGTAAAATCAACATGTTAAAAAAAAATTTTCTTTGTATTTTGTAACAATTATAAAAACTGTTATTTCCTTAAAAATTATACAATTATTGAAGGTTTTAATTCAAAAAATAAAATAGAATCTTTGGTGTTTGAAATTCCCATCTTTTAAACAGAATTTGAAGAAAAAATGTCTGTCCGATACGTATTGGAAGTTACTTTTCGATACGATATTTTTCTTGAATATCGATACGTATCGATATATCGATATATTGATACAGCCCTAGCCATTTTGGCCCCACCCTTGCCCCCGGGGTTATGATTTAAACAAACTTGAATCTACACTACCTGAGGATGATTCCACATAAGTTTCACCTTTCCTGGCCCAGTGGTTCTTGAGAAGAAGATTTTTTAAAAATGCCATTAATTTTTCTCTAATTCATAATTATCTCCCCTTGGAAAAGGGCGTGGCCCTTCATTTGAACAAACTTGATTCCCCTTCACCCAAGGATACTTTGTGCCAAGTTTGGTTAAAATTGGCCCAGTGGTTCTTGAGAAGAAGATGAAAATGTTAAAAGTTTACGACAACGAAGACGACAACGACAACGACTACGACAACGACAGACAACTGACAAATTTTGATCAGAAAAGCTCACTTGAGCCTTCGGCTCAGGTGAGCTAAAAATCAATAGAATACTTTTGTCATCGAAAAATGTCAGCTAAAAAAATGGTAAGGCAAGTGTATGAAATTCAGTCAGAAAGAGGGTATGATTTTTCTCATAGAAGATTCAAAGTAAAGGCTTTAATAAAAGGGATTTTTAAAATATTTGATTACATGCATGCCCTGGAAAAGGGAATGGGGTGGGGATTTTTACAATAAGGTGAGAAGCTTATAACTTGTTGTTATCGGTATATTATATGCATAGATTTTGAAAGCAAAATGACCCAATAAAAATCATTTTCTTGGCTATATCAGTGTATTTGTTTTATTATAGAAGTTTGTAAAAATTATTTTATGCTTTCAATAAGTGTGCTAACTTAAAGTCATTAAATACATAAATATATTGGCATTCTGTCTATTAAAATTGGTAGAAATCTGTTGTCCAACTTAAAAAAAAACTCTGAACATAGTAGATTCAAAAGTTAAGCATCAGTATTTCACACCGATAAGAGAAAATGGATAGCAATTATGAATAGTTGACTTCAAAAAATTGTAATAGATATTGATGAATTTAACGTAATCTTACTGTGACTGCTGATGAACACATTCCAAAAGAGAGCACCAACCGCATGTTGAATCTAAAAATGGATCAAAGTCACTCACATCAATTTCCCTTCCATGAATTTGAAAGTACAATTTTAGTAAAATCTATTTTAGAAAAAAATGGCTTGAATCCAATACCGGTAAATTAATTCTATAAGACCTTGATCATGTGGATATTCAAGTTTCATATGTACTCCGTACAAATTGAGACGTTCATTGTTTATTTTTCCGTCCATGTATGCAAATATATTATGATGATATCTCTGAGCAATTTATTCTTGTGTATAAACTTACCTATCTCCAATCATTCCACTTATATAGAGACCCTACAAAGATATAGCCAGGGGATAAATTATATAACATACCATATTAAATGAATGTTTAAAGAAATAAGAGAACATGAGGCTTCACCTCAATCAATATTGATATTTTTCTGGTGAATAACAGAACCATATTCAACACCAAAAGAGTCTGTAATTGTATAATGTCTAGAGTAAAATGAAATGCCTTGAGACCCCCAAGCAATTTTCTGTGCATGTAAAAGGCAGCTAGAGAACAGTAATTAGTATTAAGCATTGCTCCTCAGAAATTTTCCAGAATCATACAGTTACTGTTGAAAACAATATTGAATGTTTTTATACAGGAGTTGTATTATATGTGGCTGTGTATTTTAATTTCAAGAGGGCCCACAGGCCTTATAGGTCCCTGGTTCATGTACCGGGTAACATTTTTCCAGCAATTGAATTTGGTTCGTGTTTTAAACAAAAAGCCATGAAATTCACAATTTTGAAAGAGGGACCATTGTTTATCATAATTATACACTTAACATGCTATCTTTGGTTCTTAAAACCCAGAGGTAGATCAGAGTAACAAAGAGAAAAAAATTTCCACTTTATAACCATGCACCAGTTGTGAACACTGCCCTACAGGAACCACTAACCCTAGAGCCCATATTTCAAATTTTATCATAAATTTTATTTTATCATAAATGATTGATTAATACCAAAGAGCAGATTTCAAAGCACTGATTTACTTTCAGACTAAGTACCCCACCCCCACCCGTGACCCCCCAAGTACCCCTGACCCAGGGGCCCTGAAATTAATCAGTTTGGAAAAGGAACCTTTCTTCATCAAAAATATGTACTTAGATCACTGGCATAATATCTACGAGCAAAGGAATAGATTTTCAAAGAATTTATGCATTTTCACTATATAATCAATAGATCCCCGTCCTAACACCAGAACTCCCGACCCAGGGGCCATGAAATTCATTTTGGAAAAGACATTCCTGCTAATCATAACTTTGTACTTGGTTAGATTATTTAATACCCAGAAAGTAGAAAAGAAAATATTCAAAGAATTTATGCATTTTCACTGTATAATCAATAGTACCCCATCCTAACACCAGAATCCCTGACCCTGGGGCCATGAAATTCACAATTTTGGTAGAGGCACTCTTGCTCATCAGAACTATGTACTTGGTTAGTTTATTTAATGCCCAGGAGCAGAAAAGAAGATTTTCAAAGAAATAATGCATTTTCACAATATAATCTATATATCCTCGTCCTAACTCCAGAACCCCTGACCCTGGGGTCATGAAATTCATTTTGGAAAAGACATTCCTGCTAATCATAACTTTGTACTTGGTTAGATTATTTAATACCCAGAAAGTAGAGAAGAAAATATTCAAAGAATTTATGCATTTTCACTGTATAATAAATAGTACCCCATCCTAACACCAGAATCCCTGACCCTGGGGCCATAAAATTCACAATTTTGGTTGTCAGCACTCTATGCTCATCATAACTATGTAATTGGTTAGTTTATTTAATGCTCAGGAGCTTAGAAGATTTCAAAGAAATAATGCATTTTCACAATGTAATCTATATATCCTCGTCCTAACTCCAGAACCCCTGACCCTGGGGTCATGAAATTCACAATTTTGGAAGAGATACTCTTGCTCATCATAACTATACATTAACTTTGTTTGCTTAATACCCAGGAGCAGAGAAGAAGATTTTCAAAGAATTTATGTATTTTCAATATATAACCTATATAGTCTAGCCCTAGCATTAGAGCCCCTGACCCTGGGGCCATGAAATCACAATTTTGGTAGAGGACTCAATGCTTATTATAATCATGCCAACAGTTTGACTGCCTGATGTCCAGGGGTAACAAAGAAGATTTTTAAAGATTGCATTAATTTAAGTGGTTCTGGCCTTGCCCCTCACCCCCCAGGGGGGCAGGGGCCATGAATTTCATAATTTTTGTTCCCTTCACCCATAGATGTTATATGCAAAAATGGGTTGAAATTGGCTCATTGGCTCTAGCTATAGAAAAGAAGCTGAAAATGTTTAAAAGTTTATGACAGCTTGCCGTCAAGTTGCCGATGAACGACGACGGACAAAAACAGATAGAATAGGTCACCTGAGTGACTCAGGTAACCTAAAAATGCATTGAAAAAATTTCAGTCTACGAAAGTAAAATTAAAAAAAAAATTACCACAGCATATGAAATCATGAACACAGCATCTAGAATTCCTAAGTATGGTTCCGCATCTTTTCTTGTGTCAAACAAATGACGGGTGTTCCAAATCTGGGGGGAAAGATACTCATTTCATCTAATATATTATACATGTGTAAATCCTTAATCAGGGCTCCCACTGGACCGAAAATATTTTCGCCACTTTCTGCGACAAAAGGAAAAGCATACTTACATCTGAGTTCTCGACAATGCAATGCACTTTATGTTATTCAATTTTTTTTTTTTTTATCACAGACATTGATTTAAAATTGTACCTATGATAGTAACCATTTAAAAAAAATGTTGGAATTATAAAATTAATTTGATATTGAATTGATATCAGTCAACTCTTAACAGAAAATGTCCTCTTGTGTATATTTTTTTTTTGCCTGGGAAGGGGATGGGGGGGGGTTTGGCTACAGACCTAGAAAACATATACATTTGTATGACATTTTTTAAAAATGGAAATTTTCATCATTATATTAATTAAGAAAAATGAGGAAAGAAGTATAATTAAAAAGTAAATGAAAATTAGGTTTAAAAATTGACTTTATTTTAACAACTTGGAGACTTCAGGGTTTAATATGCAAGCTCATTTAATTGTAAATAATTCAGTGTAATTTACTAAGATAATTTTGTTTCCAAACCAATTTCTTTTTCACTCTTTGTCAGTTTATGGTATAATGTGCATATTTTTCAATTTTTAATAGGTAAAATTTGAAGCCATTCTTTACAATTTTCGTCATGTTTGACCCTACTTACGGTTAAAAAAAACGATCTACATAGATCCAGATTTTGTTGATAAAAATCTTTTATTTACTAACTTCATCTCCTAACAACACTTTATCCCCCCTTGTTAGTCCAAATTTATTATTTCAAGCAATTTTGTAACCCTTTATTGCTCCAGGCTAGTTACCTAGTCAGCTGTGTTCGTTCAAGCGAGACGTGATTTCCTACATGTAGGTTTCAGTTTTCACACCTCTTTTGCATTAAATAAACAAGGGGACTTATCCGTGTACACTGAATAAACAAAGGAGCTAACCAGGACTATACACAAATTTTGTACATGGTACATCTAAAAAAATTCATTTTCGCCACTTATGAATTTCTTTTCGCCACTTTTGAAAAAAATTCGCAATTGGCGACAATGGCGAATCACGCTCGAGCACTGATCCTGTTTACAACTAAAACTCTAGGTCTTTGACCATGGCCAACACTTACATCTGTAAACACACAGTGTAAAAATATACTATAGACAGAATTCTGTATCATACAACATTTCAAAGACAAATTGAATTAGGCAAGATTTAAGAATACAGAACAACATCTGGAAGTGCCAAGTTACACTTTACTAACCCTGTCAGGCCTGGTGAAGTTAATGGTGTTGTTGTGATAAGATGGACTCCACTCATCAGATATTGTAGATTTAACATTTCTGAATGTTTTCCTTGTTGCATGAAAGAATGCGTAGCTGAAATAATGTATGCATACAGTTAAAATATCTATTACTGAATACCTTTTAAAAACTAATATAAGTAATAAAACCCAATTCAAGAACATGTAGAATTAGATAACAAAAAAGCTTATCATTAATTAGACAAATTGCCGTGTCTTTTATCTTATCACAATTCCTTGGTTCTTAAATCCAATCAATGATTACAGAAAACCAATAATTACTTCTGGGGAAATTTCATTTTAATCAGTATTATTGATATATATTATTTGACATTTATATTTTACATATTCACTAATCAAAGGATTCGGATATGCTTTTCAGTACTCTCCTCATGAACCCTTGGCAAATGGTGCAGTAAAAATAAGGGATTGTTTTCGTCATGTGATCTGAATCTACCTGAGGTAATTTCACATTTAAGAAAAAAGTATGAAAAAAGCTAAATCAAGCTATTCTGAGTAGCTCAATAAGCCTACTAGCTGAATAAAGACTTAAATTGTAAATTGTACTGGACCTGTACAATCAGGTAATTCAAACTAATGCTTAAATATGCTGATTGTATGGTCCTTTTAGTTCATCAGCTCATTACTTCCTTCATCCCCCCAAGAAATCAAATGTGCGGCTTTTTAAAATAAATATACATGTACGATACCTTAAAAATGTAAGCAGAAACACTGCAACATGGTGATGAGTATACTTCGTCATATTAAGCAAACTTCAAATGAAAATACACTCAGTTTTTTTCACATTCAAACGGCATTATAAGGCCCTGTATGTTTACATACACTGGTGTAAATAATTAAGCGATTAAAAAATGATAATCTATAAAATCCTAGTTGCTTTTTTTATTTCATTTTTAGCTTCTGACCATCGTAATTTTAAAATAAATCGTGAAAGTGTCTTATGACTCAAAGAGAAATAAAAACAGGAAGTTATACAAAAAGCGACTCTTACATTGAAGAGTTTTATTTTAGACTGGCAGATTTACCCAAATGGACCCAAATGAACCCAAACGAACCCAAATGGACTTAAGGACAGACGAGACGTTCCTTAATAATAGATAAATTTTTCTAAGAGTTTGTCATAGAAGTATAGCTACTTTAACATGTTTACTCACAAAAAATTGAGGTACCTTACCAGGCATTTCTGAAAGATATCAGGGGTAGTTTTTCTTATATAATCCTTTGGGGAAGAAAAATAATTTTCCAATTTCAAATTTTAAAGTGTTTGGATTTTTTAAAAACGTTTAGAAACTGATTTAGAAATCAGAATGTTATCAAAATTTTGAATATTTTTCATACATTACAAAGATATACAAAACAGATTTTGAGGAACGTCTCGTCTGACCTTAATTGGCGACCCAAATGGACTTAATTATGATAAAATAGTAATAAATTAATTTCATCTATAGGATTTAGCATCGATTTTGAAAGTATGTGTGTGTGTGTGGGGGGGGGGGACCGGCCTTTCAATGAACATTTCAATATAGTAAAAAGTTATGTCTGGAAAATAGTAGGGGGAACAACCCCCCCCCCCGGCCCCTCTGTAACTAAGTGCCTGATTGACTTAAAAAGAATATAACTTTCTGAAATTTTCCGATTGGGAAAATCTTATACATTTGTATTTTAGAATAATTTGCTTAGATGTAATGAATAAAGTACAAGTTTTTTTTCGATACAATAATTGAATGTTTGTAATGAACACAAAACACATTCAGCAGCATTTATTTCATTTATTCTGAATATTCAACAATATTTATATCTAAATGCAAAAATAAATAATTGCGTGGACCCTGAGGTCCACGCAGTAAGTAGAATAGAATAGAATAGAATATCATTTATTTCCAATTTTGGGCCCATGAAGGGCATTCAAGAAAAATACAACATAAATAAAATATAAAGCTAAAGAGAGGAAGAGATCCAAATGATAGTTGAATTCATATGCAACAATGAATATGTATAATATATGATAAAAGTACACAAACGCAAACATTATGCCACATCATGCATAAATTTTAGTGAATATCTACCTGCATGTTATATCATTCTCGACTTTCAGGAACATCCTGAGACAACATTGGATCTTTTATTGTAACATTTAAATATATACTCTGCAAAACTATTTATTATATCACTACTTTCATTTGACATTAGCCATATAAATTTATTTCTATTTGAAAGTGAGGAGAAATTTTTATTTTCTTCACTTATATGATTAATGAATACTTGCCTATATAGTTTATAAGTTGAACATTCAAATATAAAATGGATTTCATCTTCTACAGAGTCTGAAGCACAAAGTTTACACTTTCGATCCGTGGCAGGCTTATTTCTGTATCTGCCAGTTTCAAATTCAAGCTTATGTGAACTAATGCGGAAGTTTGTAAAACATTTAAGAACTTCTGGTTTTGATATCATAGAAAAATATTTTTCTTTTATTAGTCTTGTTTTGTATAATCCATATGTTCAAAGTTTGCCTTTTTCATTTCTAACACACTCTGATAAATTATTTTGCCATATATTAGTAAATCTTCTATTTAGTTCATTATAAACTATTGATGGAAGGTTTTCAGCCAAGATGTTGTCACAGGATATTCCTAATTGTTCCAGCATAAAACGAATACTACTCAACCAACAGCTCTTACTATTATTATTCAATATTATATTTTCTTGTAGTGCACTTGCTAGTAAAGTACTATCTGATTTATAAATATGTTGCAAATATTTGATACAATTATACAAGATTTCAATATACAATGGATGTCTGCCTAATTCACCCATAACAGCATGGTTAGAAGCTTTCTTGTGAACCCCACAAATATATTTTAGAGCTTTGATATGTAGTTTATCACTAAATAACTTTTTAAAGGAATTTTCTATTTCATAATTTGTCCTTTTAACAACTGCAGATTCTGTGTTTATAGTGCCCCAAATCTCACTTCCATATAAAACAACAGGTTTTACAGTATGATCAAAAAGATGTAACAAGATATTTGCATTTGGTTTGGTATTACCAAAACATTTTACCAATTTAAAGAAAGCTTTCAAACCACGCTTATATAAATCATACTGACATTGAGCAAATGAACCAGATGCATCGAATAAAACCCCTAGATACTTATATGACAATGTACACTCAATTTCATGACCTTTATATATAAAATGTAAATTTGCGAGTCGTGCATTTTTGTAAAAGATTACAACTTTTGTTTTCTTCAAATTTACAGTAAGACAATATTTATCACAAAAAGTGGCCAGCTTGTTCAAACAATTCTGTAGGCCTTTTGGAGAAGATGATAATAAAACAAGATCATCAGCATAGAGAAGACAACTAAGAGGTTCATTATTCAAATATACTTGATCATCTTCACTGTTAAACATATCTGGTAGTTCATTAATAAGGATTTTAAACAAGTTTGGGCTCAAATTATCCCCCTGCCTTACCCCTAATTCAGGGATGAAGCTTTTAGTAAGTTTATTACCAATTCGAATATGTAAATTATTTGAGGTATACATGCTCTTAATGACATAGTAAAAAGGACCTTTAATATCAATCTGAGATAGTCTATATAATAAGGCCGAGTGAAGTACTGTATCAAACGCTTTTGAAAAGTCAATAAAACAGGTGTACAATTTTGAGTTAGAGGAGTTATATTTTTGAATTAGTGTTTTCAGTACAAACATATGATCAGATGTTCTAGCCTTGGGTTGAAATCCTATTTGGCATTTATTGATAATTTTATGGTCATCTAGGTAAGTTTGAAGTCTTGCATTTAATATACTATTGAACACTTTGGAGAGACAAGACATAATTGCTAATCCTCTGTAATTTGAGGTGTCACATGGATCATCACATTTATATAATGGTTTTAAGTACCCAATTTTCCAATCAGAGGGATAAACTCCTGTAGAAAGAATTATATTAAATAGTTTTAACAAACATCCTACTATTTGGGATAATCCAGCTTTAATCATTTCATTTTTAATTCCATCAAGGCCAGCTGACTTGTTATTTTTAAGTTTAGTTACTGCATCAATTATCTCTTTTTCTGTAATTCTACAATCAAGGAGTGAAAAGGTTTTACTCTTTTGACTTTGATCACAAAGATTTCTAAAGTATAAGTCTTGTGGAGTAAACCTCTGATCTATTGAAAGTAGGTTTGAAAAATGAGATATCCATTTATCATGAGATATTCTTGTTGAAGGGTCTTGTTCGTCATTGTCTTCTTTTAATTCTTTGATTAATTTCCAGTATGAATTTGGATCCTTCGCATGCAATGTCTCTAAATTTTTCATAATACTTGCTTTAAATTCTCTTTGTTTATATTTGCATTGTTTATTATAATGTTTACGATACTTGAAGAAAGAACCTCTTATAATCGGATCAAAAGGATATTTAGAATACAATTTACTTTTATTTAATAATTCTAACTTCATCTTGTGTAAATCATAGTCAAACCATTTTTTATTTTTATAAATTTTGTCTTTTTTCACACCTACTTTAACCTTAAGGGATGTCTTTAACGATTTGTTGCATGCTGTTTTAATAATATCATTAAATCTCATTAATGCATGATCACTTCCAGATTTATGCTCGTTACAAGAGCTGTTTGAAGGATGGACAGATTTATAATTAATTATGTTTAAATCATCTTCCAAATATTCTTTTATCATTGTTTGCACTTCATTATTATTCAGCGCGGCTTGAAAATGTATAATAGATTCTTTATTCCATATATAAGAGGATGGAATTAATATGTTCGAGTTCGATACATGATTTTCTTTGCCAAACTCCTGAAAATTGGCTTTAATCTGGCATGTTAATTTTGCATGGTCTGAGAGAATTGGTATATGATCATGAATCATAAAATACAAAATGTTTTTGACAGTGAATTTGATATTATACAATAGTCAACGATACTTTACCATTGTATTGAAAACACGTAAACTTTCCACTTAAATCTCCAACAGTTCTCCCATTCAAAAAATGCAAATCATGGGATATACAAAAATCAATAAGATCTCTTCCCCTCTTATTAACAAAAGAATCATGACTAGATCTAACAGGCAAATGATAATCAACATGGTCAAATGAAGTTGGAACATAAGAATCAAAATCTTGGGTTTTCTATTTCAGTCCCGGTCCTTGCATTAAAATCCCCACATATTATAATATTCCCAATTTGGCTATATTCTGTGACATTATGTTCTAATATTTGTAAGACATCCAAATTGTTTCTTATGACATATGATGAATTAGAAGGGGCAAAGTTGTGAAACAAATGTAAAGATCCTTTTCAAAGCCAAAGAATTCCTTAGCTAATCTAATCCACTGTATTTCACTACTGGTATTTTTGATAATTTTGATTCCTGGCTTAATAGAGTTTTTCAACAAAATTATGATCCCCCCTGATACAGGATATTTTTCTTCTTTAGGGCGGGGAACTGGAAAAAGAGCTAAAATCTTGACCGAAGTCAAAGTGGTATCTTTACTATGTTTTGTTTCTAATATACCAAATATATCATATCTACTAATCTCTGCAAGGAAATATTTATCTCTCGATTTATTGTGAACTGAAGATTTCAGTTGATTTATATTCCAACTTCCAATCTTTAAAAGTTTTCGCATTATTCTAGACAATCAAGTTCTTCTCGGAGATTCTCGGAGAAAAGGAAAACACCTTGTTTGGACAAGTGCTTCTGGTCACGCAAGATGCCTCTGAGTGGCATGCCTCTGTAGAATAAATTGCTGTTGTCACAAAGAACGACGGTGTAGTGTATCTAATTTGTGTTGTGTCACTTGTGTGTAAGAGTTTGTGTGCTAGAGTTATGGTTCGTAGTGTGGGTCAGGTGTCAGTGTGTATCCGGCATGAGTAGTGCGTGCATGGACCGTCAGAGTGGAAGCATGTGGTTATGTACCTGTATACATGAATAAACTGGTAAAACCTTGATTCAATTCGAGTATTCTTCACTGGCGACGAGGATAACGAAAACTACAAGATGGCTACACTAATGAACTCAACGGAGTTGGGAAATTTTATCCAAATGCTGAACCGTCACAATTAAATCAAGCATGGAAAAGGTGGCACCGAAGTTTTGAGCTTTTCGCTGTTGGAAAAGGGGTGAGTGACGCTGAACAAAAAAAAGCATTACTTTTGCACTGTGCTGGACCGAAGTTCAAGACATTTTTTATACATTGAATGTTGAACAAGCAGGTGACAATGACAATGTGTATACGTTAGCTGTAAAAACGTTAGATAAACATTTTGAGAATAAAGTTAACGTTCCGTATGAACGATATGTTTTTAGGAAAATTCTGCAAACCGAGAGTGAAACAGTAGAACAGTTTATTACAAAATTACGACAACAGGCTGTGTATTGTGACTTCACAAATCAGGATGAGCAAATTCGGGATCAAGTGATTGAAAAGTGCAGGTCTCACAAGATAAGAGCCAAGTTTTTAGAGAAAGGAAAAGACTTGACTTTAGAGCAATTGAGGACTATAGCAGCTACATTTGAGATGACTGAAACACAGGCTAGGCATATGGACACTGAAATTGTGGCGTCAGTAAACAAATCAGGGACATCGTGAAAAAACTGACAAACAGAAACACAGATTTCAGGACAAGAAGTGTTTTCGTTGTGGACGAGAGGGGCATTTTGCAAAGGACGTATCGTGTCCTGCTCGGAATAAGGAATGTCGGAAGTGCGGAAAAGTTGGACATTTTATTAAATGTTGTTTAACAAAGAAACCAGGAAAAGGCAAACCAACCAAAGGTGGGAAAATTAACAAAGTGGATTATTCTGAAGTGGATTCCGACTCAGAAGTATACGTGTTTAGTTTGAAAACAGGACATACATCATCAGACAAAGTAAAAGTCAGTCTAGGAGGAAATCCTGTAGAATTTGTCATTGATAGTGGTGCATCAGCTAACATTATTGATAAAGAACTCTGGGAATATCTTAAGAAGAACCGTATCAAGTGTCACTCAGAGAAGTGTGAAAAAAAACTTTTTGCTTACGGATCTACAGAACCGTTGAAATTATTGGGTAAATTCAAGCGCAAACATCAATTCATGAAAATGGAAATAGTAGAGAAGAGGAGTTCTTTGTACTAAATGGTACAGGACCAGCGTTACTGGGCAAAGACACAGCTATGAACTTGGGAGTTTTGAAACTCGGAGTAAACACAGTTCAACCAACTGACTTTATTCATGAATATTCTGAGTGTTTTCGAGGTATTGGAAAACTCAAAGACTTTAAGTTGAAGTTACATATTGACAAAAATGTGAAGCCAGTAGCTCAAAGCATGTACAGAATTCCATACAGTTTGCGAGATAAAGTAGGAGAACAGTTGGACGAACTTGAGTCTCAGGATATCATTGAACGAGTTAATGATCCTACACCGTGGGTCAGTCCAGTCATAATTGTACCGAAACCCAATGGTGACATTAGATTGTGCGTCGACATGAGACAAGCCAATGCTGCCATTATTCGTGAACGGCATCCTATTCCGACAGTGGATGACATACTCTACATGGTGAATGGTAGCCAGGTGTTTAGTAAGTTAGACCTTAGAAGTGGATACCATCAAATTGAGCTGGAAGAGTGTAAGGGAGATCACTACATTCGTTACGTACAAAGGTCTCTACAGATATAAGAGACTGATGTTTGGTATTTCATCAGCTCCAGAGAAATATCAGCAAGTGATTTCGCAAGTGTTTCATGACTGTGAAGGAGTGCAGAATATATCAGACGATATCGTAATCTATGGTCGTGACAAAGCAGAACATGATGAGCGACTTCGCAAAGCCTTACAGAGACTCAAAGATAAAGGTCTGACACTAAATCTGAACAAGTGTGAGTTTAGGATGAACAAGATAACGTTCATGGGACACGTCTTATCAAAGAATGGTATTGGACCAACTAGTGAAAGGATCAAGTCGTTACTCAATGCTAAAGAACCAACAAATGGATCCGAAGTGAAAAGTTTCCTCGGACTTGTAAACTTTAGTGCTCGTTAATACCAAATCTTGCTACTGTGGCAGAACCGCTCAGGAGATTGACAAAGAAAAATGTGAAGTTTGTCTGGTCAGCCGAACAGAAGAAAAGCTTTGACACTTTAAAGAGTTGTTTGTCAAATGTGAAAACTTTGGGACATTACAGATTAGATGCAGAAAAAACTCAGTTAGTGACAGATGCTAGTAATGTAGGCCTAGGAGCAGTTTTACTTCAAGTCAACAAAGGTGAAACACGGGTCATCAGTTATGCCAGTCGTACGTTGTCAGCGGCCGAACGCAATTATTCGACAATTGAGAAAGAAGCTTTGGCAGTCGTATGGGCATGTGAGAAGTTCCATATCTATCTCTACGGGGTGGATTTTGAATTAGTCACAGATCACAAGCCATTAGAAGTGATTTATGGAAGAAAATCCAGACCAAATGCAAGAATTGAACGATGGCTATTAAAATTTATGGCTTACAACTTCAAAGTACGTTATTCACCTGGACATCAGAATATCGCAGATGCGTTATCTCGTTTGGTGGATAAGACACCTGTAGAAAACAGTTATTCAAAAGACACTGAGCAATATGTGAAATTTATTGCAAGGGAGGCAACCCCTCAGGCACTGTCGACTCAAGAAGTAGAAGAAGCTTCAAGGAGAGATGAAGAACTTGTCAGAATCCGAAAATTCATCAAAGAGGGAAAGTGGGAGAAATCATGTGTTGATTATTACCCATTCCGAGATGAACTTTGTTGTATTGGATACGTGGTTTTACGTGGATCCAGAATAGTGATTCCAAGAAATCTGAGGAAGCAGTGTGTACAGTTAGCTCACCAGGGTCATCTAGGAATCGTTGGGACGAAACAGCAGTTACGTACTAAAGTGTGGTGGCCTGGGATGGACAAGGAAGTGGAGAAGTATGTGAAATCGTGTCACGGATGTCAGATTACCAGTGCGTTTCCGAAACCGGAACCAGTTAGTCCTACTCCATTACCAACAGGGCCATGGCAAGAATTAGGTATTGATATTCTTGGACCATTAACATCTGGACAGTACGTGTTAGTGGTTGTTGATTATTACAGCAGATACTACGAGATTGAAGTTACCAAGGATATTACAAGTGAGAAAATCATTGATTTGCTGGGAGGGAATGTTTTGTCGACATGGACTTCCATTACAAATAACTTCTGATAATGGACCCCAGTTCAGATCTAAGTTATTCCAGGATTACCTGACAGATAACTGTATCAAGCATCGAGCAGTTACACCGTTACATCCGTCAGCAAATGGGGAGGTAGCACGACAAAACAGATCGTTGATGAAAAGAATTCGGATTGCACAAGCCGAGTCTAAGAATTGGAAGACCGAAATCCGCAAATATCTATTTGCATACAGAACGACTCCTCATACTACGACAGGAGTACCACCTGCCGAGTTGATGTTCCGTCGGAAGCTGAGAACAAAGCTACCGCAAGTGGAAAATCTACAAGAAAACGACTATGATGAGGGAGTGCGCGATAAGGATGCGTATTCTAAATACAGGAACAAGATTTATATCGATGAAAAACGTGATGCACAGGAGTGTGATTTGGAGCTAGGAGATTCAGTCCTCTTGAAGAAGGCGACCAAGGACAAAATGGATACACCATATCACGTGGAACCGTATACACTCGTACAGAAAACCGGAAACAGCTGTGTTGTTAAATCACCAGAGGGAGTGTTAGTGAAGCGAAATAGTGAATTCGTGAAAAAATATCAGGAACCGGAAAGTGTGTCCGATATTCCGGAGAATCCGAGTGATCTTAGTGAACCGAGTGTTGAGTCTAGTGCTAATAGTGATGATGTTCCATCCGCGGCTCCAGTAACTCCGAGCGTTAGAAGGTCTACCCGTATAAGGAAACTACCGCAACGTCTTAAGGACTTCGAACTGTGAAATATTTCTGTGTGAATGTTAATGACTGAAAGTTTTCTATATAGATCTATACTTGTAAATTGTAAATGTTTTCTAGAATATTTTGGATAATAATTTCTTTCAGTAATTTATTTATTTTGAGAAGTGTAAAAGTTTATTCTTAGAAAAGGGGGTATTGTATTGTATCTAATTTATGTTGTGTCACTTGTGTGTAAGAGTTTGTGTGCTAGAGTTATGGTTCTAGTGTGGGTCAGGTGTCAGTGTGTATCCGGCATGAGTAGTGCGTGCATGGACCGTCAGAGTGGAAGCATGTGGTTATGTACCTGTATACATGAATAAACTGGTAAAAACTTGATTCAATTCGAGTATTCTTCAACGGAATTGTCACGCTTGTAGTGATTCTGAAGATCTATGTTCAGAGTATTTATTCGCAGGTTGAATTCACGATCTCCTCTGGGTAAGCCAAGGGATATCTTAAGTCGACAGGACGGAAATTTTGCTTTGGTTACGTCGATTAAGTGTTGACATTTTTTCAATAGCTGAGGATTTGAGGATTTTTCAACATCGTTGCATAGTAGATGATACACAATGATTTCTGGTTTCATCTCTCCGTCATAGTTCTGTATATACTCTGTTGCATCATCAATGGTGTATCTGGTCTCTTTATGGACATAGTATCTCTTCCCTGCTACATACCTACAGCTAACATATTTAATGTTTGATGTTCCGACGAATAGAACTTGTTTTCTTCTGTGTCGAGTTGCTTGTTCCTGTCGGCTTCTCACAGCTTGCTTTGGTTTGTTGTCAACTTGTCGTGGTTCAGCATCTGGTAGATTTTGTCTGTTTGATATGTTTACAGCTCGTCCTTGGTGCAGTTCAGCATTATGATCTGGTCGATTTTGTTTGTTTACAGCTCGTCTCTGATGTGGTTCAGCATCATTCTGACTGTTATTTACATTCTGCTCAAATAAGGAGTCATCCATTCTACTTGCATGAATTTTTTCATGTATTAAAGAGTCATGAAGTTTTGATATCTCATTATTTAGGTTTTTAATGTGCCTTTCTTGATCCATAATAATCTCGTTTTTTGTTGTGATCACTTCCTGCATGGAGTCCATCTCTTTTGATAAATGTTTGTGTTGTATTTCAGCACAGTTGATTTTCTCATGGAGAACTGATAGTTGGCTTTCAAGTTGCGACTGTTTTATTTAGGTGGTTACCACATTCATACTGTAGGTCCTTACAGCGCAGTTCTGACTTTTCTAGCAAATGCTGTAATTCTTTCCACGATTCTCAGAGCGTTCTAAATTCTTCTGTATTTCAAAATCATTCTGATGTGTGTCAGGTTAAGATTTCCATGGTTTGGTTTTATTTTTCTTTATAATTTTGTTTTTATTTTATATAGGTTTGAAATAGTGTCAATGATCTTGACTGAGGGTGATTTCTATTGTTTCCACTTTCCTTAAGATTTCTTCATTTGCAGAACATCTATGCTTGTCACACACAGTTTCAGTATCTTTAGGCTCAATGTGATCCTTATGACTCATCTTACTTTCTCTAGAGTTGTCAGATGTACCATGGCTCTTCTCGGGATCCTGACAAGTTGTTTTGGACTGGTATCTGGATCACTGGTTGATAGTTCAAGATCTTGAGCAAGTTGTTTTGGGACTGGTATCTGAATCACTGGTTGATAGTTCGAGAACTTGAGCAAGTTGTTTTCGACTGGTATCTGAATCACTGGTTGATAGTTCGGGGAAACTTGAGCAAGTTGTTTTGGATTGGTCTCTGAATCACTGGTTGACAGCTCATCGTCAATATTAATAATCTGCTTTGGGCTGCTGTACTCCTCACTTTTCGAAGAGATCATAGTTTGAACTTTGCTCTCTAAGACCTCAAAATATGAGTCATAAAAAATGCGACATGTTGTCCCCTGTATGTTTACACTGCCTGTTGTGTAGAAGTTAACTTTAACGAATTTACTCCCATCGTAGAAAATTTTAAAGACTGTTTTGGTTCCAGTTTCTGAAGTTTCAACCTTTTCAAAATGTTCACGCATGGCTGCTTGCCAGAGATCACAATATTGTGTTTTAAAAGTGATATTGTTTGTCTTTCCATCGATCTGTGTATGTACTTTGGGTTCAGTTGAATCGTCATCCATGAAACGATCAATTTCTTGTCCCGTAACACAGTCATTGTACCTTGACGGAAACCTTGTTTGCCTCGTGGTTGACATCATAATCTCTTTCCCAGCTATGCTTCATACAAGGATAACTAGAGTTTATCTATGCTGGGTCTGTGGATCAGAAATCACTTACATTTACTTCACACAGAGCTTATTTACGCCGTTAACAGCGACAATCTTGCATTTCTTCAGCACGCTTTTCTATTCATGGGCGCCGCCATTTCACCGGAAGTGAAGTAAGTATATAAGCGAGGTTAAACCGGATGCCATGGGCAACGACTGTATATCGAGGATCAGACAGACAAGCCAGTCTAGCCTTCGTGCTTGCACTCGGAAGGCCTCGGGTACTAGGCTATTTTCATGTAGTCTCGTTTAACCAGACGCTCGGCTGTACCCGTAAATCTCCGACCAGCAGAGATGGTCGGGGTACGGAGACAGCCGAGCGTCTACTTCTGATGTAGTGGCTGGTTCTCCATAATCAAAGTACTGAAAGTACTGGGAAACGTTAAGCATAGTTCTGCTCATCGTCGGAAACCCAACATAAAAGCAACTTCTTTAGAGGCGAGACCGACCGTGGGTTTCCGACATAAGTTCTGCCCTTAAATATGTAGGCCTTTCAACTAGTTGTACAAGTTATACATATGGTAAAAAAAATTCATAGATTGATTTATAAGTACATGAAATTATCAAAAAAGATAATAATTATAACTTATGCATACATTTAATTAAATGATTAAAAAGTTTAATTATTTGTAATTGACTTGTACGATGATGTTTTAAGGACAGGTAACTCAGGTGTGAAAGTGCCGATTTATGGGTTATCATTTATAGGAATGACAGATAGGCTGCTTCGGCATTGGTATTGTTATGTACACAAAAGGGTTCCTTACATTGTTTTGTACACAAAAAGTGTTTACCAAAAGAATGAGAATGTCTTCACTCTACCTAAAATAACATGGTCAAATGAATGGAGAAAAGACTATATTCAGTATTTTTAACTCTCTTTGACGATTGTTATGAAGACGAAAATATAATGTCATGTTTTTTGTGTGTGCACCTTAACGCTTCCTATATATATATATATATATATATATATATATATATATATATATATATATATATATATATATATATATATATTTACGAGTAAATGACCAATTCTTATTTGTGTTACTAAGCACTGCTCAATTGTTCATCGCTCAAACTTAAAATATTATCAACATCTATTCTCTCTTCTACAAATCTATCGATCACCTGCGGACCCATCATTAGTTCCTCGAGGATGCTTTTCAATGTAATCGCGTTTTCACAATTTTGCGCCATTTTTTCCCTTAAGGTGGCTCATTACATCCACAGTTTATTTTACATTTCAATACAGCACCACTTATATATAATGTAGATGTCAAATATCCAGATGGCGGTATTGATATCATAAATATTTTTTACAGATTTTTTTAGTTTTTGTCTAATTTTAGTGAAATGTTTTAGAAAACGGTCGACACAATCGAGGATTTTTTTTGTGTAGTACGTCATCAAAAAGTGGTGTAATGAGCCTCCTTAAACTAGTTTACTAGTTAACGGTATCCCGATCCCGATGTTATACCTATTTAAAAATTATCTTCATATAATGTTGAAGTATCGTCATATAATGACAAAGTATCATCATATAATCATAAAGTAGTAGCATATAATGACAAAGTAGTAGCATATAATGACAAAGTACCATCATATAATAACAAAATACCATCATATAATAACAAAATACCATCATATAATGACAAAGTACCATAATATAATGACAAAATACTATCATATACTGACAAAATACCATCATATAATGACAAAGTACCAGCATATAATGACAAAGTTCTATAATATACTGACAAAGTACGAGCATATCATGACGAAGTACCAGCATATAAGGAAAGTTCTCCACATAAGGCAGTTACGGCGTTCCATAGTAAATGCTAAAAACTGACTTGCGTAGAAACAGTGAGATACCTCGGAGCCAATCGCAACTTCTCGGGCCTTTCCGACTAGCGGAAAAACGACCTCGAATGTATATGGAAGCCGCCACGACAACTCCCCCTTTTCACGATCTTTGAAATAAATGCCTGGGGACCTTTCATCTGTGTAATAGGAGTTTAACTTTATTCAGTGTAATGATATTACCTAAAATATAGTATACAAGGCACTTCTAACTCCGTGTATCCTATATTTGAATAAACAGGAAATGTATAAATTTTTAACATCCGGTGATGTTAATACATTCGAGGTTGTTTTTCCGACCTCTGACGGAAAGACCTGAGATGATGCGATTGACCTCGGAGCTGCTCTAAACAAGTTTCAGCAATGAGTTATCATTCATAATAGCGAACCTTAGCGGCAGTTGAAAGGCCTACAGTATGCTTAGTGCTCAGTATGTTGACATTTCTTTAATGAAACATCAGCCAGACAACGATAAAAACTCCTCGTGAATTTTTCACCCGAATTTCGATTTTTCAAAGAGTTTACAATATTATTATCAAATTTCAAATACTTCTCTTAAAAAAATATATAGTTTTACAGGAGAAAACTTAGTGTTTCTAGAAGTTTTTGGATTATGGATAATTTTGTGCTTTGAAACTAATCATGCTTATGAAATTTCATTCAAAGCTGATTTCAATGAAACACATGGATATAACGAACAGAATTCAAGATCAAAAGTCCATAAACAATACAAAAATAGGAGAAGAGAAAACACGGACCTCGAAAACAGCAGCGGTTGGATCAAGTGCCATGGAGGAGTGAGAGTAGTATAAGCGGCCTAGATAGACGGGTCAACTGAGTGCACTTTTTATGCAAATGAGGTCAAAAAGGCTGGATTCTGATTGACTAAGCCGCTGGGTGAGTCAAAGGAGTGCAGGTTGGGGGTCTGGGGGATAGGGAGGTCAACTGAGTACAGCCCTAACCCTAACCCTAACCCCTAACCCTAACCCTGGGGCTAGGTGGGTCAACTCAGTACAGCCCTAACCCTAACCCTAACCCTGGGGCTAGGTGGGTCAACTCAGTACAGCCCTAATACCCTAACCCCTAACCCTGGGGCTAGGTGGGTCAACTCAGTACACAGTCCTATATGTCCAATACGGGGCGCTTACACTGTACTAGCTTTTTACTACGCTGCTACTACGATTCAACGCTGCTACTACGATTTGGCAGCAAGTCAAGAATGTGATTATAACGTCACGTTTTCATTCACAGTCAAAGCCTAGCCAGTTCAAACTGGATTTTCCGAAAACAATAACAACACAATACAGACAATAACAGATTTTATTATATGATTGAATAATTTCCATCTCTCTGATTGGCTGAGATCCAACTATGTTAGAAAAATATTACGTTGTATTGACCTGCACGTGACGTTCCAGGTCAATACAAGGATTTATTTCCTCTACATTGATCTAAAAATAGATTGGGAAATTCCAAATTGATACAAATTGTTTTAGAAAGCTATTTAAACGACTATGATTTTTATTTTCATGTGAACAAAACATAAGCGAATATATATTTTTGGTGAAGGTGGTAATAGGGGATGCAGGGACCCCTCCCCCTCCAACACTTTTACTGAACAACAATTTTTTTTTAACTTTTTGGCAGTCAGTTTTCCCTGATAATACTCATTCCTTTCAAAATCTATCCTATAAAAAAGATTGACATCTACATTATATATTTCTTTCATGGCAACTAAAGTTGATTTAAAAAAAAAAATCAAATTGATATTACTGGTAAGGTTTATTCACATTTTAATTCTGTTTCTCTCTTGTATTTGGCTAGGACTTAATAAAATGCAAACAAGTAATGAGCTGTATCATTTTATCAGTGAATCATATAATAAAACAATTATTGCTGTTTTTTTCGGTCAATATAATGATTTAGCCATCTTCGAAGTACAATATTCACCTCGCCCTTCGGGCTCGGTGAATATTGTACTCCTCAGATGGCTAAATCATTGTATTGACCTCAAAAACCAGCAATAATTGTATATTATTCAGAATGAAAATACAGAATTTACTTTTTCTTCTTCTGGGCCTTATCGGTTTCAATAGGTCAAGAGCTATGGAGGCCTAACATGCATACAAATCTCGTGCGCATCTGTCTGTGAGTCTGACGCTACGGAGGCCAAATATGCATGAAAATCTCGTGCGGCTGCCGTTGTATTTGACGTCAGTGGGCGAGTACTTTTGGAATTGGGATGTGAGTCCTCGTATAATTTAAATCTATGTCTGCATTTTTAAAGTCTAAATCTACAATTTTATTTCACAATGAAATGGAAATATACGGAATCACTGTCTAGTTAGTATAGTATGCCAGGGACATCGCCCTTTATGCAAATTATCCCATGTTTCCCACTATTGTTGATGTCCTGGCATATAATACTGTAAACCAATTATTATACGCGTCATTTTTTATTCGCGACTGACCGCTATAGAATTAATCCGCGACGATTTATTTCCGCGAACAAGTGGTCACATTTTTTATTTTAACAAGTATCTTTTGTTTCAAATTAAAATTTTATATCCGCCCATAAACTACGTAAAATCCTAACATGAGTACTGTTTACACATTATTCAAGACATTTTGTGCGTTGCGTCCATTAAAAATCACATATCCGCCTATAAAGTTGGTAAAATGTTACCATGAGTATATTTCTTACGTATTATTCACGACGCTCGAATGAAAATCGGGGAAAAATCTAGGAGACAAAAGTTGATTTAAAACACTCAATTGTAAAAGTGCCTCATACTAATTAGGTAATTGATGCTTTCTTAGATCTACATAGCCAAAGGACAATTATTGTAAATGATTTGGACAGAGCAGGACTGGGTCATAATTAGACGTAATTAACCAGGCTATCTCTAACTCGACTGTGACGCTAAATGAACGATAATAACACACGCTGAAATAATTAATGACATTTAAATAATTTTCAGACAAATAGTTTTAGATTTGCCATTCGTTTTTTATATTTTTTCTGAATGTTTGTAATTAACTTTCAACTGTTTCTAGTACACTAAAGTTCTTCCGTGATTACCTATTGAACCGTCGGGATCGGTATTCAAAAAAGGGCATATAACTCTAATCATACCACTTGGGAATATAATTATTGAACAACTGGTTCGCGACGATAAATATCCGCGAGCAGAGGTAGCTCGCGGAACTCGCGGATATTTATCGCACGCGTATAATACTTGGTTTACAGTACTAATTAGACAGTGACTCCTTAAAACATTTTAAACACTATCTGTAAAGCTAACAAACTAGCAACAATCCCCAAAATTTAAAATTTACTTTAAAAGTATTCGCCGATGAAGAAGCAGGCGCACACCAAATAGGACATTTTTATTCATAATATAGCAATTTTTTAAAATAAAAAATGGGTTGT
>NW_026924846.1:0-24167 GCF_032062105.1 Saccostrea cuccullata
ATTGAAAGTCTTGACATTCTAATAAAATCCACAAACCTCCACCTGATATGATTGTAAAACATGATATATTTATCGTGCTTGTGAAATCAATTCTCCAGTAGTTGTTGATTGCTATTTTCGTTTGTGTAAACGTAGAGTTATCTCCGTCAACAGCAAGAGATGCAGAAAGAGTGTTGTTGATGATAGTTGAGTTATCAATGGAGGACTGACTAACGGATGAGTACTTCAAAAACAAGGAGACTGAAATAAGATAAATATTCATAAAATGAATACCCCTCAAAATAAATGGACTTCCTTAAGACCCTTTCACAATTGGCGCACGAGCAGAAGCGACAAAATATCCGTGCGACCGAATAATTTTGGTTAGGATCGTAAACTGTTGCCAAAATAATCGCATATGAAAAAAGTGTTCGTACGAAATTTGCACGATCTAAAGCGACTGTTGTGCATTAAATCTTGCGATATATCTTGCGTCTATATGCGACTGTTGTAGAATGAAAGCGAGTGTTGTAAGATAATGCGATAGGATTGCACGGCTGATCAGGTAATCGGACGATTGAACGTGCGACAAAACAATTGGACGTGCGGTGCTCTGCGCTCATGCATTCCATAGTACGAATGTTCGTGCGAGTCAGAGGGCCGGGTATATATACCACCCGTTTCCGACGCTCTTCAGTTGACATAGTTAAGATGCTTATAATTATACACGGTATATATGCCTGTTGCAAAGCATGGCAATTGAAGGTGATAAATCAAGCAATGATAGTAAAACGTTGCAAGATTACATGAGACATGTTGAGCAACAGTCTCATGGTCGCAAAACACACGCAAAGACAGCTGCGATTCATCTTACGATCTTAAAAAATCGTGCATCACTCTTACGGGTACATAAAACGTTGTAAGAAGTTCGTAGTAATTTTCGTGAATGGAATTGCGATAATTTGATCGCATTTAGTCGCGTCTGAATAGTGGGCATGTTGACTATTTTGAGGAGACTTGATGCGACCACTAAAACACATGCAATGAATGCGAGACATCGTGCAACCTCTGCGATAGCTCGTGCGAAGCTAAAATTTTCCGATCGCAAAGTGTTGAAAAGTGCTCGTGCGCCAATTGTGAAAGGGCCTTTAGGTGTTTGTTTTTTACTTTTGAAAACATCTCTCGTTTCAAAATAATAAGCATTGAAAAAGCTTATACAAAAGAGAAAACAAGCCGTGCATAATTCCTTCAAATACTGTAGAAGTACTTTTTACCGCGTGGTATCAATTTACGCTATGTACGCGGTTACAAATTTTCCGCGGAAATTTGTCCAAGCGTACTTAATATAAATGTAAGGCATATAGTGACAGTCTGAGAAATCCGCGTAATTTTCTACCCGCGGATTAAACAGAAATTGAGATTCCGCGGAATTATGACCCCGTGGAAAAAAGTACATCTACAGTATATGAAAATCAAATTAAATCTATGAATTTTGAATGAAATAGGCAATTGATCGATCTCATAAGACTTTAAACAATACAAATTTAAGAACGGGACATGAACATGGACAGCAGAAATTTCAGGTGATCAAGTGTTTAGTAGGAGTAAACATCCGCCATAATATTGACTGTTTATTTCTTATCTCAATTCAGTACAAAAAGAGAGACTTTAAAATTGGTATAAAAACAGTCAGGCAAAATAGGAACCAGTGATATGTTATGTTTGTTCATTAGTTTGTTAAAACGATCTTAGAATTAACAAAAAGCCGATTTTAAATGAGGTTGCTGGCATTCCCGTAACATGAACTTTTTGTGTAAAGATTAATCATCATTTTTTATTATCGATTTATTTGTTAATAACCTGTCTCGGTTTAGAAATTGTATGTATGAAGAATATGCAGCTGCGTATCTAATTAACCAAAAGATATACCTCCCCTACCATGAAATAGTATTTTCTACTTAAGTCAGTGGTTTTGGCTTGTTAAACCTTCGCGTACCCCTCATGGGTTTGGGAAGTCTCAATTGTTACTGATCAGACATTTTTTCCTGGTAACAACAAATGAAAAATACGTGTCTGTTCTCAGTATACAAATAAAAATTAAAGTTGTTAACCAAAAATTTCTCCATGTTAAAAGGGGTTCGCTTTGTTTAATTGTCACAAGAAGGGAAAACATATTAGATAAAAAGAAACTTTATAAAAGTATATTTTAAAAAAAAAAGTTATTTCAAAGATAAATTGCTAATATTCTCTTTTTATGAATAAATCTCAATTGTGTCTCGAATCAATACTTATGGAAATCCTAGAAAATTGTTTAATGCATCTCTATATGATCAATTGCCAATTTCTTTCATTATAAATTGCAAGCTTTTTTTATAAAAATAAAAAAAAAATAATAAATACGCAAAGCACCTACCTCTTAAGTTGCACACCAAAATAAGTAACACTACCAGCATCTTTGCACATTAAACTCATTCTATTGATTTTTTTGATAAAAATGTTTGGTTCGCAATTTATTTCCCTACTTCAGAATAGCCATCAAACTCGATTGAATTGTTTTCTATTTCCAAGTATGTTTTGAATATATATACTACTATACTAGGTAGTAAAAAAGTGACCTTGGTGCTTTGAATGCATAAAATAGCTAGGATATTTCCATTTAACCTGTCAATAGGCATTTATCTGCTTGTTTGCATATCAATATTGACCTTAAAAGTTTTTTAAATAACTGTATAACAAATCATAGTCCTGATTGTACTGAAAGCCTGATTAAAATGATTTTAATCACGGCAATTATGCATAAGTTATATAATTTGATAAATTAACATTTCATTTCTATCCCATTTTGACTGCTTGTCACATACTTAAAATTTCTCCACATTCTCTATGGATACTAGAGATGACGCTGTCCCTGTATTTTTAGTTTTTCTACAAATAAGTGACCACGAAAAGTTACTCTGATGTTAGATTTTAAAAAGTGTAAAGAGTTTGGTTAATTTTATGCATAAAACGGCCCTGTATATACCAATTTATTGACAAACACATTATGTTCCATTTTAAACATAAAAATAAAGTAGAGACTTTGAACTTTAATTTCCTATTAAATTTTTTCTCCTTAAACCCCAGGCCTGGAGATCATAAATTGAGACCAGACTAAAGTCAAAATTTTGATTTTGAGTATCTTTTCATTTATAAAGCATACTTTATCAAAGAATAGCAGGTTTGTATACATGTATTTCAATTTAAACATATGATATAAATTTTGATTTGTTATCAAGATTATTTCAGAAGTTATATTGATTTTAAATTTTGACTTAAGGTAGGATTCTTCTCACATTTCTTGTATTTAAAAATTAATGAAATTTTCAGAGAATCAAGAGGACAATATCACTAAGTGATGGTATCAGTGATATTAAATTTGACCGTTTAATATAAGAGGCAAGGTCAGGTCAAGGTCATTACCTTTTTCCTGGACATTAAGAATAAAAAAATTACTGTTTCCAAGCATTCGAACCCTACTTGTAATTCAAAATATTGAATGTTTTTCTTTTTGCATAAAAAGATACTACCATATAGGCCCTATAAGATGATATCACCAAATTGACATGGATAATTTAGATAAAATGGATATTTGCTACTCTGAATTTCCTCTTCTTTTCTTAAATTTTTAGGATTTATTAGTTATTTTTATGTGCTTCCTATATTTAACTTTTTCCAATTTTCACATATAGTAAAGTTGTCACATAAAGGTAGAACATGATACAAACACTAAAAGTTTTGATCGTTTACTAAGGGAGAAATAACACTTTTTACGGATTTTTGGCTCAAATCTGTACTTAGAATTGAAGCATTTAAAAGCCAGCATAGTTCGAGTATGTATGAAAAATCTTATTTATTTGATATATTTTGAAACTTTAATCCCTTATTATTAATTTAACTAACATTTGAAAATTTCGTCTAGTCTTTGATTGCGTAAAAATTATAACTAAATTCAATGTTCTATAATAATTTTGAGAGGCAGAAAAGAAGATATTTTCATACGCCACCATTCCGCCAACAATATCTTTCATTGAGTCAATATTTGACGTTTATTATTCTGATTGTTTTGGAAATTATTGTTAATAGTTTTCTAAAAACAAAGCTTTACGATAAATGTGATGACTTTAATTTTTCAATTCTGTTTTGTTATGTTTAATGACTTTTTACCTCGAATACTGCTCGTTACATGAATTTCCACATACTTCATTCCTGATCATGACGTATAGCACATGGTAGATATGACCGGTTGACAGGGGATCCTTAACACTTCAAGGCACCTGATCACACATGTGATATCTTAGTGGTCCGTTTTTGCTTTGCTCCTGATTCGTATAGTTTGAATGGATCTTTGAACTTGAATACTGTTCAATACCTCTATATTTCATTACCGAACGAATGCTTATATTTTGAGGGCTTATTACATTCACACAGTTACCTTTGTTGCGACCACTATTGAAATAACGACCACTATATAGAATAATTATTTCAATAGTGGTTGAGAGTGCATTTTAATAACAAACATAGTATGTAACCACTAATGAAACACGACCACTATTGAAATAATTATTTCAATAGTGGTTGAGAGTGCATTTCAATAATAAACATAGTATGCAACCACTATTGAAATACGACTACTATTGAAATAATTATTTCAAGAGTGGTTTGGAGTGCATTTTTGATACTAAACATAGATTGCAACCACTATTGAAATAATGTTCACATTTGAAATAAAGTTTTGAATAGTATTGAAATAATGATTTTAAAAGTGATTTAAATACTAGTAATTATTTTGATAGTTGCTGATAATTAATACTTAACATTGCAAGATTTATTGAAATAACTTCTGTATTAAGAAATACAACTGAAGGATTAATGGTTCTTTATGTTCTCCAACATTTTTAATTCATTTATTGAGTTTACTTTTAAAATTACGACTCCTTGTGAATGATTATTTTAAAAGAAGTTGAAAATACGTTTCAAAACATGGTACCACCACATTTTAATCACTATTGAAATAAAAACCTACCATTTTAATAAACCTAATACTGACTTCCCTAGAAATGTTGCTTTTTAATGTCTTGACGAACATACATTGGCTTTCCTATCCGTATTTTGTAGAGCAGGTAAACACATGAATATGAGCGAGAATTTAGTTCTATTCTACATTCTTTTAATTAAAAATATCCATATTTTCATAAGAAAGTTTGTACAAAAAATTATCAGTCTTCTTCCTTCATTTCAATGTAGTCTCGATATTCTAATTTCTACATCTACATTTATTTATGATCCTTTCCTTTCAAAATCAATGACAAAAGTTAACTTAATGTAACAAATTAATTCAAAATTTCATATATCAATTGATTGTCTCTTAGTTTGCGCCTATTCGGCCAGATTCATTGGAAGCTTGCTTATAACATTTGCATACATGTTTTATATATAGGTAGGTCAGTATAAAAAAAGTGTCCGTGTATTAATTGAAATTGATACAAAAAAAGGAACACAAAACAACTTTAGTAATCATATTTTAAACTAAATAAATTAGTTTATTGTGTTAGACAACAGCATCTGTAATTCATCCTAGGCTTATATTTGTTTTAAAATTTGGGATACTTCTATGGAGCTTGAAATGTGGCTTTGATATTGAAATCATTGTCAGCAACTATTAATTATTTTAATATCTATGTTTAAAGCACTATTGAAATCAATATTTCAATGACTTTTAACACCTACATGTTAATCACTATTTAAATATTTATTTCAACAGTGGTTGCAACCTATGTTTGGTATTAAAATGCAATCCAAACCGCTATTGAAATAATTATTTCAATAGTGGTCGTACTTCATTAGTGGTTGCAACCTATGTTTGTTATTGAAATGCGCTCTCAACCACTTTTGAAATAATTATTTCAATAGTGGTCGTTATTTCAATAGTGGTTGCAACATACCTTTGCCGATACGGAGTACAATAACTATGTAACATATGCTCACAAGTGAATCATGACTACGTTTAGGCTTATACAGGGTACTCGAAAAAACAACAGAATAAAAGAATATTGCATACACATTCTTTTCATGAGACGTGCTTAGCTTCAACTTAAAAATAATCGGTGGTAATATGTGGATATATTTTGTTTTTCTAGGTTCAGAAAGCAGGTATTTGATATTTACGACAAAGAGAATATAAGGAAGTTTCTTGTAGACAAAAAATTCATACTTAACTCATTGTTGACTATACTTGCTTACTTAGATTTCTTGACCTGCATTATTTGGTAAAAAAAAATTGCAAGAATCAATTATATCATCATTTAAAAGGTTTTATTAATAATGTATTTAACAACATATTTTAAATGATTTTATAAGAAATAAGCATTTTATAATGAAGAACAAAACTTTTTTTTTATTTCCTTATCACGATATGATAGAAATATATTCTATAAACGAGTCATAGAGGAACATCAGTAAAACAAACATTTCCTTTAACGCCGGAAAGTTTCAAGCACGATTAAAAAAGCTTTCGTGAATAGTATTGAGAAATGAAATGTTCATTCTACCATTAAAAGATTTTTGTTTACAACTTCTTGGAATGTAAAGTTAACAATAACTAAAACCAATGACAGATCTCTTTTTTTCCTTTCCAATTGTTGTGCCAAGTACAACTTACTGATGGTTCCCAAATAAAGATTGTTGGAGATTGTAATTTTATGGGTTTTTTTAAACAAGATCTTTAGAAGACTTTGCTTGTTATTGAAAACATGTATTAGTACCGTCGATGCCATGATATATCTTGCCCTCAAGATAAAATATATAGACGGAATACTATTCTTGGAAGTAAAACATTTGCAATTTAAACTTATTTAAACGTAAATGACCATACTTTAACAAATCTATTCCATACATGTACTACAACGTCAATATATCACCTATCAACTGCTTCTATTGATATGATAAAAAGTTTACACATCACACTCGGTTTCCTTATCTTTCAGCTGGGAATAATGACGTTGATGTTATATTAAAAAAACATTTCTGCTAAAAATAAATCTTCATTTTGTATTGAGGTAATTAGGTTGTAGAAAAAACTTAAATTGTTATCTCGTCTCGTATGAAATTAACATCGTCCTATTTAGAACAGTGTCAACATATTACATATAAAATGTTACTACTGTATCAAGTAGAATATCTATTTCTGATTCAAATGCTGAGCCTTGGGTTTCTTTCCTCTTTATTCTAGTCAGATGTTATATTCAATAATAAGTTTAAAAAGTTCTATATTTTGACTTCATTCTGAAAATACCAGTTCACAATAAATTTAAAAGGAAATAAAGGTACATATATTTATAAATGTATTTAAAAATGCTAAATAATCACGATACATATTTGCAATTCAAGTACAAAAAAAGTAATAGAACGAGTCCAACATGAATTCAGATCTCATCAACAAGCTGATGTAATGACTTCCTTCTAATATTCTTCAATCCCTGTGCAAGTGCGTCGTAGAGAAAGATGTACTGCCCCTATAATTTTATTTAAAATATATATTAATTGAAATAACTTTTTATTCTTATTTAGATATTTGAGACGGAAGAAAAAATGAATATGAAACATGCATATACGACTGAAAATGGTTTAATCTTCTAGATATACATATTTACATTTGCTGATGTCTTTCCTTATATAACAATGATAATGAAATTGAAATTCAATTTTCAATGACATGTAGTTGGTCATATGATCCGATTTTCTTGCATATGGAAAGCAATCTGCACGAGCCATTTGAAAAGTTCAGATTGTGATGTTACATGACGTCGTAGGTACATTATGTTGCATTTCCATGACAAAGTCTAAATAGTGCCTATTTTTCCTTGTCATACGAATAAAAAATAAAAATATAAACATAAGAAATAAAATATCATTTTTTAGAGGTACGTGAAAAATATCTTATTTTATAAATAAATCTCACCGTAATTTGTATAGAATGTGCAATTTTCTGTCTGAGTTTAAAGAGATAGTAAACAATTTACACACACCCCTTTGTGAACCCCTCTTACACACTCAGATGTAAATATTACCTTAGTTTGTATGGAGTGTGCTCTTTGCTGTCTGAGTTTGGAGACACAGTTGATGATGTCCACACTTTCCATTGTAGATCCTTCTTCCAACAAATAATCCAGAGCAATAAATGTACCAGTCCTACCTATACCCGCGCTGTAAGGTAAATATAAGGTCATAAATTACGTCATAACTGTTTTTAATGAGAGAAAGCATGTTACTTGTCTTATAACACCGAACGCTAAAAGAGCATTTTATGATATGCTGCAATTTCAAAATTTGACAAACTTAAGCCCCGTTGAAATAACACATTAAACATATGATTGAACAAATGTTTTCATCTGCGAACTTTGAACCTGAATTTATTTTAGCGCATTTGAGCAAGAGATAAGTAGGATTTCTACTCCTGGTACATAATTACATCCAGCTTGACAAGGTGTGAATTAACTTTTTTATATGACTTACTCTTCTACTGGTGTCTCTTTAGTCATGTGAAATGGTGAAAATAAGCAAAATTATATAAATTCTGAAATTGTCCATAAAATAGAGCATTATAATTATCGAATTCATTGAAGAATGCGTTTGTATCATTAATTCCAATCATTATCTTAGGTGGCATTTAAACAAGAAATTGTGATGCTCTTCTTATTGAGTGGGAGTTCCTCTTTGAGCATGGTGGAAATTAGACTCAAATAGCAACTAGCTATAGAAAGCTCCTAAAAGAAGAATTTACGAAAATACTTAAAACAGCAACTTCATATTTATAATTTATTTTATATAGTTATATCGTTTAGAAAACCAGTTAATAGTCCGTCCTTTTGTCTGCCTTGTTTTTAATGTATCATTTTTTATTCGCAGTGATAGCACTCCTTACCTACAATGGACAATTATTGGACCGTCAGCTTCCGGTCGGCCATTTTTCACAAGGTCCCAGAAACAAAGAAGACTGTCAACATCGGACGGAACTCCACAATCGGGCCAGCCGGTGAAATGAAACTGGGTCACTTTTTTACTAACTTCGTTCTCCAAAGACAATGCAAGTTTTTTTTTTTATTTAAAAAAATGGTCGGATATTCTTAATTCGAATAAAGTATTAAAATCCTTTATACTGAACATTTAGGTTGCAGATGATACAATATATTTATACGCTTTTACATACATATTAGAAAAGTAATTTGTTGTACCTTTCAATTTAATTAGCAACTGTGTATATTTAGAATATTATTATGCTTGTATTATATGAATTTAAGAAGCTATTTATTGTTTTAATTCTTACTGGATTGTTATCCTCACTCTTGGCCTGCTGTACAACCAGATGTCTAATCGTATATTTTTCATAAATGTCCTGTGATTCCAATCGAATCACAAGGTCACCAAACGTATCTTCGTCCTCAGGCCAATACTTAAGGCATTTCATCTACAAGATAAAAACGTTTTCCTTTACGTGCTACTCACTGTATTTTCGAATCAGTGAAACATTTATATATTTCTGTTGCTTGCTAAACATTCATTGTTTCACCATGACGTAATTCTTTAATGAATGTAGTAACTTAAAAGTTGTAAAGCAAGGTTGTAAATTGTGATTTGGATAAAAAGCAGAATAAAACCCCAAAAAATAAGTTGTGTCAATTTTATCACGATATTCACATGAAATGCAATATAATGATAGCTTACATGATCGCCTTCAAACAGATTTGTCAGCATCACAATTCTTGAGCTGTTTTCCTGCCACGTCATCCTCCAGAAATCAACCAACGTTGCAGGAGTAAATGGTCCTACATAACATGTAGTTTTATGTAGTTTACAGATTAATGAAGAATTATAATACGTTCTGTTCTCAGGTAAGGAGAGGTCTTTGAATAAACGACATCCTATTCTGCAGTATTCATCAAATTTCTTTTGATATGCAAGGATTGTAAGATAAGATGTTGATTATGAAGGAGAGAACGGTGCAAAAGAAGACGTTAAGGATATGAAGACATAAAATATATAAGTATGTACTTGATTTATGAATGATTCTCATTTTGACTACAAACAATACAAATTTGTATAACCATGAACCCCAGAAACAGAGTTGGGATCAGGTGCCTAAGAGGAGTAATCCCCTGTCGGCCAATTACCTGCCGCGAATCTAAATGGTCAAAGATTTGGAGCTTTCTGTAGTCCAAATTTAAATAAAAAGAACAAATGCGAAGGTTTTAAGAACAACAGACATTAAACAAAGCCAAAGTACAATCCAGTGATTGATTATATTTGAGAATAATGTCATTATAACGATCATAGAATTTTACAAGATGCTGATGTTTTTATCCTTGCACCATAAACTTATCTGTGAGTACTCTGCCTCGATTTAAACATTGCTTATACCCAGAGCATGATTTTGAGAAGCAAATTAGTTTGGATTCATAAATTTCATAAGCAGGTGAAAGCAGAATATATTTTTCTTTATTAAAGAAAGTCGGCAATTGCCAAGCTAATGTCATCTTGTTGTCAATTAATTTAGTTGTTAAATACCCCTTGTCCTCTACAGTCATTATATCATGCAAATATGAAACAGATGAGGCAGAATCTGTGGACCAGGTGTTTTTTGTTTGAAGGTCACTGGGATTTATCGAGTGGTCATATAAAAGAAATAAAACATTAATTTACTAAAGGTTGTCTTCTTTATATCTGAATGTCAAGTTGAAGGTCAAAGCATGGGTTAACCCCTTCTCATGCAAAGGTTTTTGAGTATTCTCTGCTTCAGAGGAATATAAAAACAGGTAATTCTGTTGTATACCAATCACAGGATGTGAAGATATCGAATGTATCTTGAAATTTACCTTGTGCTGCAATATAAGTAGGATCGCCATTAATACCCTATAAAATTTAAAAAAAAAATAAGGAAATAGTTTTGTATATCTGTCATGTCTTGGGTCGTAATTTAATTGAAATCATTTGCACATTTTCATCCAACATATTAAAGCTTTTTTTAAACATAACAGTTAATCAATATTTTGTTGACGATAATCAGACCATTTTTATATTTTCATGTCTTATAGTTCTTTATATAAGTTTTAGAACATTGAGAATAAAATTGGACATGATTCCTGACCTCGACGTAACAGGCATTAATGTAGTCATTTCTTCCTTGTTCTTCGGAAGTGCTAAGTACAATCCTACAAAAGTCATCTACAACGAAATGAGCCTCAAAACACATAGTTTATACAATAAACAAAGATTTCCTTATTGCATACTTCATCATTTAATGTGCATTTCAGTACCACTTCAGTAATGTTTCTACTTGAATTTTTTTAATCTTTGTAGGGTTATGTTCATTGCGATCGTTATGGAAGTTTATATTTTCGTTTTCTTGCTAATAGTTACAATATTTTTCTTGTTAAAGAACTTATTATGGCTAGAACTTTTTATGAAACATTTGGAGATAACGAAAAGTATTTCAGATCTAAAATCCATAAAACAATACAAAATAGGATCAGAGCAAAAAAGGACCTCCAAAACATCAGAGGTGGGATAAGGTGCCATGGAGGAGTGAGCATCCCCTGCTGACTAGTCACACCCGCTGTGTGCTCCTTGTCATGATCGGGGGAAAAAAGGGAAAATTCGTCGTTACTTCAGTGTATAACAATAAGTATGAACAAAGTAGGTCAACATTTGACTCAATGATAAATTGAACTTGCTGACATGGTCAATGTATTAACCATAGAACTTACGAAATGACGACTTTAGATGAGACTGCTGATATTCCTGTTTCATCAACTTGTTTGTCAATAATTTACCTCGTTGTAGAAATTGCTCATGCACAGAGCATGTTCTTGCGTTTTTAATCAATTGAGATATGTAAACTCCGTATGCAGGTGATGAGCGTATATTGCTGCATAGGTAGGAGAAGTTGACGATAGAAAAGTTAAAGTCATAAAGTTTATCATGAAGCTTGGTTGTTAGATTACCATTAACGTCTTTTTCAAGTAAAGGGTCTAAATATGAAACAGATGTGTCAGACTCTGTGGTATCTTTTATCTCCAGCTAACCAGGATATATCGAATCGAATAAGAATGGAAATTACCATTGTTTATTGACAGTACGTCGTCGATATATGTAAATGTCATATCATATACTCTTTTTAACAATTATTTGGTTTATTGATCTTACATTAAATGGTAGGCGTGCATGTAAATAATCATAACGTACACTGTACACAGTAGTAATATGAAGTTCATTTCTGATTTTATTGAGTAGAAAGATAAACATGACACAGACTTGTAACTTACAAGGAGATACACGTATCTATAGCGGTTTTTACAGATGTTCTCTTTCTTTACAGCTTCTGTATATAGTTCCATTAGTCCAGTCGGAATTTTCTAAAATAATTCAATTGCTGAAACTCACAAGAAATTTTAAAATGCATTCAAAATCTTTCATTTCTAAGCAAAAAAATGAATTGGTTTAGCTGAAACTATTTTAAACGTAAACTTTATTTCCTGACACAAAAATTGATTTTAACTTTACCGCGAATTCTTCTTCTACAGAGATGTTGTTTTCTCGTCTGATGCTGTGGTACTCGATAAACTTGTCCACCGGGATCCTATGAGCTATGGTATTAGTATATTCCACATCTAGTCTTTGAATTTCATCAAGAACAATATCGTCTGCCTGAGTTATTTCTTCCAGAATTATCGTGTTGGCTTCGTTCCCTAGAATGTTCTGTGGAATAGCAGGGTGAAGTGGCTGTTCTTCCCGAAGTCTGTGTTTCTTTTTTTCTTCTAATATGTTAGCGGCCTCTGTTTTTCTTAATACTTTCAATCTGTTTTAATGATTTAAAATAACAGTATTTATAAAGAATACAGATGATTTTTCCATTGAGGTGATTCTATCAAGAGTTATTCCCCCATGGCTGTTATATACATGTATATTGTAGGTCCAATATCCCTTCATTATTCAACCAAGTTCAAATATATTTCTGGCATGTATGCTAAATTTGTTGAGCTTCCCCAACAATCCAATAAAAATAAAACATAAAGCATCAATTATAACTTTCATTAATAGTTCTCTCATTAAATAATTGCACATTTTCTATCAGACTTCCGGCTCCTTGCAAAATATTGAAAACCTTCTTAAACATTTGGTCTTTTTAAAAATTTAATCCTTTTTCTTTCGGATTTCATGTATTAAACATTGTAGCATAAAACATATTCTTACGAAAGCAATTTTGGAAATAAATACCTTTTTATTATTAGAAGAATAAGCAGCAGCACAAATTTTATCATTCCAAACAACAAAGCCAATAAATGGACGTTGGTTTTTAATATGTTATCACTTTCGTTTCTCCCATTTTCTAACATCATTTCATTTTGTGGCCACGATACACCTGAAACTTTATTATATATCGCTTCATTTGCTGTAATAAATGAAAAAATAATGCTTTTGGAATTTACATAAGAGGATATGATTTAACAAGTACACATTGATTACAAAATGTTGCTTGTTTAAAATAAAACATAATCTGCATTGTGAAAAATATCAACTAAAGACATACATAAAGAGGGCAAGTTATCATGTTATGGTAGGTTTGATCACGTACTTACAGATCAGTATTTACATTTGTAAGATAAATGCTTTTGTGCTTATTTTCACATTAAGAAATACAACAAATATCTGAGTTTTCTATCGGTACTAAACCAAAGAAATGAATTAAGGTTTTCAAACTTCGTTGGTATACATATATTGGGATGAACACGATGTTTTTGAGGTCTATGTTTGATCTGCTCTAATTTTGTATCGTTGAACTCTTAAACTTACTAAACTGTTATGCAACATACACTTAATGTTCTCGTCATAGAAATAGAAATTTACCATTTCCTTATAGCGTGGTACACGTTTCGCTAAAGCTTAGCGTAAATAATATCATGACGTAATATTTTAATACAAATATAACTTTTCTTATTTTATGAGATTTTTGCAAGTATAAGATAGAAGGAAATTGGCATTAAATCTAAGACTAAATGAACTTTTTAAAGTGCGTGAAAATGCGTGATCGCGGTGAAACGATATATGCGTGATTTTGCATTACAAATAGGAAATGGTATATGCGTTAAAATGCGTGACTGCGGGGAAGGGGTTTAATGGACTTTTGATTGTATTGATTGTATATTGTTTAACGTCCCTTTCGAGAATTTTTCACTCATATGAAGACGTCACCGTATGCCGGTGAAGGGCTTCAAATTTTTACCTTTACTCGGCACTAAGGGCCATTGAGCAGTGAGGGATCTTTATCGTGCTAACGCCTGCCGCTGACACGGGGCCTAGGTTTTTAAGGTCTCATCCGAAGGACTCTCACTTCAAACTGCCGAGCGCATGGCGAAGGAACAGTTGCTACCTATTTTTTTACCGACTTAGGTCAGTTGCGTCCGAGATTAGAACTCATGACCTCCCGATCACTAAGCGAGCGCTCTACCGACTGAGCTACCGTGAACAGTTACAGTACCCGCATCGTTATTCTTTACAATTCTATCGTGTTCTATCGTGCGTGTATCCTATCGTATCGTGCGTGTATCCTATCGTATCGTGCGTGTATCCTATCGTATCCTATCGTATCGTGTTTTCCGTTTATCGGGTTTTGCGTTTTCTATCGTGTTTTCCGTTTATCGTGTTTTGCGTTTATCGTGTAGATCGTTTATCAGGTTCTATCGTGTATCGTGTTTTGCGTTTATCGTGTATATTCGGAAACCCTCGCATTTTATCTTTACTATACAAAGAAACTACTGAGCTATTCCGAGTTTCTTTTTCGTTTTGTTAATAAAAATAAGATTAATTCAACCGAAAAAGAGAAAATAAAGTTTTATCCCTTTCTTTTTCGTCAATATAAGAAATATTAAAGCTTAGAAGGTAAAGAAAAATTCATAGCGTATTTTGTGAATGAATAAATTGATTTATTAATAGATAAATAAATAAAATAATTATATTATGGTAAAGCAGAGAGTGATTGTCAAAATTTTAACAGTAACTCTATTTTTCGGAAATGAAATTAAAAAGTAGATCGATCACCTGGTCTTTTTTTTAAAAATAATTTATCGAATTGTATGATTTATTTTGTCAAAATTAAATAATATTTTGATTTTCTTAAATGAATCATAGTTACCGGAGAAAGATTTTTGGTAAACTACGATGTTTGCGTACACAAAAAGCAAATAAATAAATAATAAGCAGGATATTTATGTGTTTCTTTTTGTCATACAATATTCTGTTTTTTCTTGTTTATCGTCTGCTAACGTTAGTAATATGTTTACGCCTCTGATCTGCATGTATGCAACAATTATTTAAAGTCTTGATGTTACAAAAATAATAACACATAATTAAGACATTGATCCAGATGATTTTACATATAACAACGATTTTGGCCGTATACGTTCAAATTTTAAATTTATTTTTTATAGCTAATTATAAATTCATTGATATATGTCTGAATTAATTTTAAAAAATCAAAATTATAACATGTAATGCATGAAAATATTCTACCCAATTTATCACACCATGGCTGTTACTATAAAATAGAAGTTTTTCATTAATTTTATCTGGCATTAGATAACATAAAAATAATATATACAGGGAAAAACATGAAGATTTTTAAAAGCTTACCTTTTCGGCGTTGAAATAAACTGAAAATATAATCCATCGGGATGTCAAAAATCAAAATAAATCGAAGACCTTTCCTTACCAGAAAACTGACACGTATGTGTAGCCCTCTAATTAGCACACTGTCTTCCCGTGCGGTCAACCACCCCCTTCTCCCCTAACTGACACCTCGGCCCGTGTGTGCGATCACCGTCAACATACCTGTACTGATTTCTCACCTGGGGTCAATTAGTAACCTCGAATACTACCTGGTTCTAATGAAACGCATCTACTTATTTTTGGAATTTTGTTCCTAACTTGTTTGTACAAACTTATCAAAGATTTAATTCAAAATATATTAAATAATTGTACAATTTATGGATTAAAAAATCATCTCATTGCTTGAATGTTAAATAAAAATTCAAATAAATCAATTTAATGAAATGAAGGCCCTCAACTCAACCGCTGATTTATTTTATTTCGTACAATGTTTCCATTATGTTTATGTAAATAAGTCTTTTAATAAACTTTTTTGAAAATACTGCACTTATGGTACATGCACTTTCGGATCATCGGGTTTTCTACGTAATACGGTCAAAATTAATTCTAGGAAACAATTTCATTGATCGTAGAAACGAATGAAATAGTTCTAACATTATAAACTATGAAAATTAGCTCGCATTATTTTTTTTTACTGTATCTTAGTATAAAAATAAAACAAAAAAAGTCGTCTGATTCCGCCGTGACCATGTAATACTAGTAAATACACCAAAACAATTTATAGTATTAATCGATTTCATTCTATACGTATATAACTTTATTTAAGAATTCAATATTATATCTGGCTATTTGGTTAGACCTTGTTTATCTAATTTTAAATTGGTTACGGACTTTCAACATCCCGCCCTTCAAATATGCCTCATATGAGATTACCGGGTCAGTCTAAAATGATTTTTAAGGTTTAAAAATTCATTTGCCGAATTAAACCTATTTTTTGTTATTATTAGAAACAGTACACACAAAGTTTAATAGCAATGATTTATAATTATTTAGTCGGAAAAGTCGCATTTCACTCTTTTAATATTTGTTAATTAATTTTTTTCTGTTTTGTATTGTAAAGAAAAAAGTATTTAACCATTCAATGTTCGTTAATAAATACGAGGTTTTAAGTATCTAATATATAAATGTTTACATGTACATAAGTCAGAGCTTAGCGTAATCGTACATGTGCAGTTGTAGCAGATTCATATTCTGTTGACAAAGTTTACATGTATTAATGCAGAGCGCCATTATTTTAACAATTATTTAGATTTCTATTCAGAAAATTAATTTTCTTGAACTGTTTAGTTCTGGATATATCTATCATGTTAAATTTATTAATTTTGTTAAAGCCGTTTTCTTTGAAAATTTCTTTCGGCCGGTCTTCTACTTGTATTTTTTTCTAAGATATTAATATTCAATTTCGATTTTTGGATACATCGCAGATGGTACGCTTTAGACATTAAATACAAATATTTAATTTATTGCGTAAATTTCTTCCGTGAAATAACATGGTACTTGGAAATAAATTTATTAGATAGAAAATTAAAAGGTATATTTTTTCATAAATAATAAATCTATTTATAGAGTTTCAAAAATTTATAATAGTACCCGTGAGAAACGGTACATGTATATAATTATGTAAGGGATTTTTGTGCAACAATTACATGTTTGCTAAAATATCCATAATAAAACGATTCATAATGCAACCTTAAGATGAGAATTTGGGACATTAACAAAATAATCGTAAATTCATACCCTTGAGAAGAAGTAAAAAAAAATACAGTCTCCATTTCATAAAAAAAAACCATTTAATCACTGTCAAATTTTTTTAATATAAATAAACAACTTTTGTAAAATTACCACAGAGATCTCAAGTTTTTTTTTATAATAATTAAATGTATTTTATAGTTTAAATTTGAAGCTCTGCAAGTATTTAAATTAAAATATTGCAGTAAGCATAATAATATTTTCGTCTTGTCAGAAAACGTTCCGCATTTTGAAACAATCCTATCAGGTTTTGCGTTTATCCTATCGTGAAGATCGTTTATCAGGTCTATCGTGTTTTGCGTTTATCGTGTTTTGCGTGTATCGTGTTTTGCGTTTATCGTGTTTTGCGTTTATCCTATCGTGCGTGTATCCTGTCCTATCGTGCGTGTATCCTATCGTATCGTGCGTGTATCCTATCGTATCGTGCGTGTATCCTATCGTATCGTGTATCCTGTAAAGAATAACGATGCGGGTACTGTAATGGACTTTTGAACATGAATACTATTCCTTATTTTATTGCGATTAGTTAGTTTAGTTTGAAATCAATCCGCAAGTGTGCCCAATCTAGCATAATTTTTTTTACATTTCACTTGATAAAGATATTGCTATATGTGAAGAGTGTAAGTGTATACAGAATAGTTCATCGTGACATGGGAAGCCACACTTAACATTTTTATTTCCATGAATTAAATATCCAAAACATAAGAGGTGGATTCAGGTGCCATGGAGGAGTAAACATCCCCTGCCGACCGGTCACACAGCGCCGTGAGCTCTTTGTCATGATAGGTAAATAACGGAATATTCATCGACAAGCCAATGTATATAAAAAAGAGGCCGCGAATTATAGTTAGTTTACAGTATTGAATTTTGCTCCATAATGAAGAAATTAAATGTCATGGAAAAAAGGAGTACCTGTCTTTCATTTTTTTTCTCATGAAAATTAAAACTAAGATTAAACATAATCACTTTAGTATAAAAGCAAAGTTTCATACCTTTCAATGAAACCTTTGGCATTCCATCATAACTCATACCATTTTCGTTGAATGTGTATTTATTTTTTTCGGTAACACTTTCTTCTTCGCATTGTTCACCAACATATCCAGCTTCACACTCGTTACATATCTGAGTACTGTTACATCGAAAGCAATTTCTTATTGAGTCTTTGCATCTATAGCAGTGTGGCGGTTGAAAAAATTCAGGTTTACATTTTGTGCAAAACCCCATTCTTTTATTGCATTCTCCTGCACATCTTTCGCAGATTTGACACTTTCCATTTCTAATGTCACAATTTGAACAGTTATCTGGACACTCTAATTTACAGGTTTCGCCGTACTTAAACGAAGGACATACTAAACATGTTCCATTTGCAGCACCACAAGAAGAACATCCTCTGCATTTCAGGCAGGAAAACACAAAATTTCCGTAAGGACAATCTGTAAAAAAGTGATGTAGGAATGATAGGGTTTGACTCACAATATGTTAGGAATGCAAGTTAAATTAACAAATATGATAATTATCGTCAGCATTTTGTTACTAAAATATTTTATTTTCATAGATCCATTATCTGTGCTATGATCAAAACAAAATTCATAATTATACCCAATAGGCCAACTTCATACAGCCTTAATATTCCATTGTCTGTGCGGGTTATAACCAAAGAATCAACCTCTTGTTGTCGATGGCAACATCTCTTTACAATGTGAATATGTTCATCGCCTACCAACTTAAAGCTGTCACACAGATATTCCGAATCATAGTATTTTGAAACAACATTGATCCCAAAAGAGCCTAAAAATTGAAATTAACTTCCTTTTAATTAGAAGACACAAATGAAAGTTAGAGAACAATTCATACATGATGAAATTAATGAAAATCTATTAAATTTAAAGTATGATTTAATTACGTTAAAACATTATCTCTTTGATCAAAACTGATTGTTTTGTTGATCTATTTTGTTAGGGTCAGCATATTTTCACTTCAGAACCAAGTATTTCCGGCATATTATACATAATGTATAACAAAATGACATTCTACCTCCGCTGGAAATTAATGTAAAACATGAAATATCCATCTTGTTCGAAAAAAGTATTTTCAGGGAATTTTCCACTCCGTTTCTTTCCTCATAATAAGCATTAAAGTTGCCATCAGCAGATGCATAAGATGTATTTTCATTTGTGTTGTTATCTCGCGAAGGAGACCGAAACACAGACGTATACTTCATACTTATCAAATCTGAAAATGATAAAACATAAAAATGCACATCGAACAGTCGAAATGTGAAAAAAAAGTGTTTAGGTTTATGGTCAGTTCAAAGTTTACAATTTACAAAGCTACATACCTGTAGAATAAAGACATAAAATGAATATCACAATCCACATCTCTTCCACTTTGACAGTGTTATTGCATAAAAGTAATTTAAGCAGCTCTTATCGAGAACCTAAAATATAGCTGATCGTCTCCTCTAGAGAAACAAATAAAGTCACCATGTCGCGATTTCCCTTGAATTATTTATAAAATGAAATACCATTTAATTATTTTTAAAAACTGATTGTAACATATTTTGACGAATTTTTATGAATATGAAATAAAATCAATTGTATATCATTGTTTCATAAGCGAAATCACAGAGTGTTAATGTTGAAGGAAGGTCCATGGAACAGCCCTATTTTGCTTAAAAACGGTTTTTAAAAAAGTTTTCAGGTGTTTCAGGTAATACACACTTTTAGACTTCGTAAGACGACACACCGATATGATTTAAATGAGCTGAGTCAAATCGTAAAATTACTTATTTTGTCATTGGTCGTTTGCAAAACTATTCTATAAAATATACTCTGATTGTAGTCTGAAATTGATATTTTAAAACTTATCCTTCAGATTGAAAATATCTTTTTAGTTTTTAGAGACCAGGCTTTGGGCCATAAAACTTAGACGAGCTTACTTTTGATCTCAGTCTCACTTTTTCCAAATGAATAATAGTGGGAAATGAGACTTGGATCGAAATTCGTCTAAGTTTTATATCCCCCAGGCCTGTCAATCAATCTGTCAGAATTTCTAAGCACGGATACTAAATGCACCCCATTAATACCTATACTGGTTTTCATATAAGAAGAATTAATTAATAATAGATCTTAAAAGAATGAAAAACACTCACTGTGACCTTCATCAACTTAACGTTGAGATATATCGACATTTTCTATTAAAAAAAATAATTACTAAATTAAAACACGTTTGTGAAACACTTATTTTAAGTTTAGTCATCGATACAGTGTCTGAACTTGTCAGCAAATACATTTACTTAAATTTTGTGGTCATTATAAATTAAAAATTTATTAAATTACAAATTGTCTAAGGATTTTTACAATTTTCAAAGAGATAAAATTATATCAAATATAATCACTTGCGAATCTTTTCAGTATGTCATGTGAATCGAGAAATGAAAAGTATAAAGTCATAAGGCAACAAAACATAGCTTTATACAGTACACTTGTGTAGGTTCCGTTTTTCTAATCAATAGGCAAGGCTTTAAGTGGGTGGGTGTAATCAACAGGTACTACTTTCTGCTCTTAGATACCTGTCCAATCTTCGCATCTTATTTCCTGTTCATAAATTATGTGTATTATTTGTTTTTCTAGGACTCCTTTAAATATGTATACATACTTCAGGGATGGATCGGGGTTGAGTTCGGTAGCTATTTTTTGGTTTTGAACATATTTTAATGACAATGTTTGACACAAATTCTTAAATTTAGGTAATGCTATTAAAACTTAAAACATTAAATTTGAAATGAAATAAATAATTCATAAAAAGGGGAACATTTCAATTGACATCTTAATAAAATTTTTATTGTAATGAAACATATGGAGATAACGAACTGCATTCAAGATCTAAAGTCCTTCAAACAATACAAAATAAGAGCAGAGCAAACAAGGATTTCCAAAACATCAAAGGTGGGAGCACGTCCCATGGAGGAGTGAGCATCCCCTACTGAACAGTCACACCCGCCATGTGCTCCTTGTCATGATCGGGAAAAAAGGGATAAATCCGACATCAATTCAGTGTTTAAATAATGGACTAACAATTATTATGAAAAACATCAGTCAGCACTTGACTTAATGATAAATTTATTTTCTGACAAGGTCATTGTATCGACCATAGAACTTACGAAATGAAGACTTTAAATGAGACTGCTGATAATCTTGTTTCTTCAACTTGTTTATCAATAATTTACCTCGTTTTAGAAATTGTTAATACGTAGGGTATGCTTTTGGCTATTGAATCCACCGAGATATATAAACTCTGTATGCAGGTGATGAAGGTATTATATAACTGCATAAGTAAGGGAATTTGATGATAGAAAAGTTAATAAAGTCATCACGTTTATCATAGAGATTGGTTGTTGGATTACCATTAACATCTTTTACAAGTAAAATATCCCAATATGAAACAGATGTGTCAGGCTCCGTGGTATCTTTTATCTCAAACTCATCGGGATATATCGTATCGACATAAGAATGGAAATTACCATTGTTAATTGACAATACGTCGTTGATATATGTTAATGTCGAGTTGAAGGCCACAGCAAGTGTTTTCTTCTTTTCACGCATTAGACTTTGCACAAATTCTGCTTCATATGAATACAAATAGAGCTGTGCTAATAACGGGGCGCAATTGATACCCATGGAAATTCCAATACATTGTTGGAAGACCTTGTCTCCAAAAACAACATATATAGATATTGTCAATCAGTGACTCAAGCATCTTTTTTATGTCAACTTTAGAGTACTTGTGTGTACAATCAGACTGTTTTTAACAAATTAAATTTGCAAATGACCAATGACAAGGTAAGTGAATTATGGAGTTCCATTTTTATCGAAAGCAGCTGCCAATGATATCAAAAATCCTGGACTTTCATTTGTCGTGGGGAATAGTTGTGTATAAAGTTGAAAAATCGTAAGCTTTTCAGCTGTTGCTTTTGGTAAAATCTTGTGATTTCAAATTGTCCAAAAGTTCCTCAAAAGAACATGACATAACAGAATGTACACATCGAGTAATGAGGAAAACACTTCCCATAATGACAGATGAGCACAAACACATTAAAAAATGATAAACTTATCATATATAAAAAATAAATTGCATATTGACAAAAGCACATAACTTAAAGACAAAAGTACAACACTCAAAGATAAAAGTACATCACATAATGATAAAAGCACATCACAAAATGATAAAGGCATTGAAGATAATGCAGTTGAGAGTACTAGCAATCACTTAAAATTACAGAATACGATGAAAAAAAATGCTAAAATTTGCCCGCTGTTTTAAATAAAAAATTTAATTTTTTTTATCTGTTTCAAACCTTTATTGACACTATCTTTAAAGAATCTGGACACAAGTTTCAAAACACGTCGGACATCTCCATTTGAGTGAAAATTCTTAAGACGTTAAACAACAAACAAACAAACACAAAACGTCGGTAGTCCTTTCTTCAAATCATATTTAGATACGGTATCTATATTCGATATATCCCGGTAAGCTTGAGATTGAAGATACCACAGAGTCTTAAATATCTGTTTCATATTTGGGTATTATACTTGAAAGAAAAAAACTTAATGGTAATCTAACAACCAAGCTATATGATAAACGTGATGACTTTAACTTTTCTATCGTCAACTTCCCTTATAAATGCAGCAATATACCTTCATCACCTGATACGGGGATTATATCTCTCAGTTTATTCGATACACAAGAGAATACTCTACGTATGTAAAATTTCCAAAACGAGGTAAATGATTGACAAACAAGTTAATGAAACAAAAACCTGAGCAGTTTCATTTAAAGTCATAACTCGTAAGTTCTATGGTCGATACAATGACCTTGTCAGCAAATACAATTTATCTTCGAGTCAAATGCTGACTGACGTTTTTCATACAAATTTTAGTCTCTTAATTATACACTGAATTGACAAAGGATTTTTCCGTTATTTCCCGATCATGACAAGGAGCACACAGTGGATGCGAATGATCACCAGAGGATGTTCTCTCTTCCATGGCACCTGATCCCACTTCTGATGTTTTGGAGGTCTTTGTTTGCTCTGTTTGTTTGCTTTGTGTTTTTATATACTTTTGAGCTTGAATATTGTTCGTTTTCTCCAACAAATTCGCTTAGCGTTTAAATTAAAAGAAAAAAAAAACTTCCAGAGAAGATTATACAAATTAAAACAAAGCATTCTCGAATAAATTCGATCTAATTGTGTGTATCGCATGATAGCTTCTTTTTATTTTTATAAGTTCATAAACAAATATTTATATAAAAAAGAGTATATGAGGTATTCTTCTGTAGTCAAAATTGTACCCATTTTTAATATGTTTACTTGTTTATCAAGAATGAAGAAAGAAATGAAAATATCAATTAAATTTTCTCCTTAAGCTTAAATGGTAATTTAATTGAACATTCAAAATAAACGCCTTTGTAACCTCAGACTCTTGTATTTCATATAAGTTTGTACTTCCTCTACTCTCTTAACTGTTCTGATGAGACAGTCACAAACACATGTTTCATTTTCCAAATTTATTGAATTAATTAGACAAAATATCATACTATATCAATTTACAATTTGACAAGAAAAAGGGGACAATGGAAGTAAATGGCCACATTGTGTTAACCCAGGGTCCGAGGGGATATCC